>NC_023749.2:26107694-26296374 GCF_000499845.2 Phaseolus vulgaris
GACGCTGACTGATGACATTACAAGCCACTTTTGTACAAGTAGATACACTTTTTTTGAGCAGACATAAGTTCTGTTTTGGGACCTAGAGAACGAGTTTTCACGAGATTTTTTGCAAGGATCCTCATAAAAATGGTACAACATTGCCTGCAAAAAATTATAATTTTTCGACATGGGGAAGTATTTTTTTTATTTTTCCAAAGACCCGAAATGTGGAAAATCGGGAAAAATGGAAAATCGTATCTAGACACCGTATTTTTGCGTGATTTTTTCCAGTCCATCCCATAATAATATCAAGAAGGTTCCCACCAAGTTATGTTAAGATTGGCCAAGGTTTCGAATTTTCAAGAATTTTTTTCAAAACGCTGTATTTTCCAACATTTCAAAAATTCAAAACCACATTAAGATGGCTTGGTTTTGATACCAAACTTTCTAAACCTCATTCTGCATGCATATGTGACACTTCCCAACCAACAAAGCTCAAAAACCACGACTTTGAAAATTTCATGATTCATGGCACACCACCAAGTCACAAAATCAAGCCAAAACACCAAAATCATGGAACCTGGTTATGCACCAACCATGTCAAGATCAATTCCTTTTGCTCCCAAACATCTCCTACATCACTTTAGAGGCATTTATGAGGATTGAGTCCAGCCAGTTTTCCAAAAGCATGATTTTCGTTTTTCACCAAAATCACCACCAACCCACAAAATCAAGCCAAAACACCAAAATCATGGAACCTGGTTATGCACCAACCATGTCAAGATCAATTCCTTTTGCTCCCAAACATCTCCCACATCACTTTGGAGGCATGTTTGAGGATTGAGTCCAGCCAGTTTTCCAAAACCATGATTTTCGTTTTTCACCAAAATCACCACAAACCCACAAAATCAAGCCAAAACACCAAAATCATGAACTTGGCTATGCACCAACCATGTCAAGATCAATTCCTTTTGCTCCCAAACTTCTCCCACTTCACTTTGGAGGCATTTGTGATGATTGAGTCCAGCCAGTTTTCCAAAACCATGATTTTCGTTTTTCACCAAAATCACCACAAACCCACAAAATCAAGCCAAAACACCAAAATCATGAACTTGGCTATGCACCAACCATGTCAAGATCAATTCCTTTTGCTCCCAAACTTCTCCCACTTCACTTTGGAGGCATTTGTGATGATTGAGTCCAGCCAGTTTTCCAAAACCATGATTTTCGTTTTTCACCAAAATCACCACCAACCCACAAAATCAAGCCAAAACACAAAAATCATGAACTTAGCCATGCACCAACCATGTCGAGATCAATTCCTTTTTCTCCCAAACTTCTCCCACATCACTTTAGAGGCATTTGTGAGGATTGAGTCCAGCCAGTTTTCCAAAACCATGAATTTCGTTTTTCACCAAAATCACCACCAACCCACAAAATCAAGCCAAAACACCAAAATCATGAACTTGGCTATGCACCAACCATGTCAATATGAATTCCTTTTGCTCCCAAACTTCTCCCACATCACTTTGGAGGCATTTGTGAGGATTGAGTCCTGTTACAGTGAAGGCGTGTTGACAAGGCGCCAGGTTGGCAAGAAGGGAAGGAAGTCGGGGGGCACGCGTAGTCGCCAGTTGTTAAGCTGGCGTGTTCCGACTTCCAGTTTACCAGAATAGGCGATCGCCAGGTTAAAGATCAAGTCGCCAGATGCAGACCCAGGCGACCAAGCAGTCGGAGATCGCCAGAACAAGCACATCGCCGAAGATGGAGGAGAAGCAGATTATGAAGGCGGCCGGCGAGACCACAGGGAAGGTGTATGAAAGCCCTAACTCGCCAGTTCCAGTAAAGATCGCACTCCTAAGTTAGCTATGCACTGGGCAGTACCATGCATAGGTAACTTAGCCAAAATGAGAGTAGAAGCAGCGCCAAGTCAGGGAGCCTCCAGATGATGGCACGTGTACAGTTGGATGCGAGCCACGTGTCCAAGTCTGTAACTGCCAGGAGAGAGAAAACCACCAGGTATATAAGAGTTCTTAACAGACCGAGCGTGGTTCCGGTTAAAGCTGTTTTTACCGGCGTGGAGGATCCAGAGGCTCATCTGACCACGTTCCACACGCAGATGATGCTGTCGGGAGGGTCAGACGCCGTCTACTGCAAGATGTTCGTGAGTACGCTCCAGGGAACGGCGATGGAGTGGTTTGTGAGCCTGCCTAACGGCCACATAACCAATTTTCAACAATTCTCGAAAATCTTTGTCGAGCAGTACATTGTGAATAAGGCACCGCCCAGGGTGTCCTATGATCTGTTTGATATAAGGCAGTACCATGGGGAGTCCCTCAGAGACTACCTCAATCGCTTCGGAGCGCAGATGGTCAGATCTCCAGCCAAGGATGAAGAGATGCTGGTCTATGCCTTCAAGAAGGGCGTGCAGCCAGGGCCATTCTGCGAGGCCTTGATCAGGGCTCATCCAGCGACGTTTGCTGAAGTCAGGCGACTTGCGGTGGCCCACATCGCCGACGAGAGTGAAGTCGCCGAGAAGAGAGGCAGCGTGGCTCCCGCCAGGCCACGTGCCCAGACTAGGATCCAGCCGCAGAGGGTGCTGGAAACGGCGGCGGCTGCCAGAAAAGACCAAAGGACTCGCTATCCTTACGACAGGAGAAATAAGGGAAGAAGCCAAGCGCGCCAACAACCAGCACGCCAGCAACCAGCACGCCGAGAGTACAATCGCCCGCCTAAGCACAAGTTTGTCATGGGACTAGCAGACCTGATCGCTATCCCTAACATATCTGCTAGGTTGAAGGCACCTGAGAAGGTGGGCGACAAGGTGCTGGGGTCAAAACCGGACGCCTGGTGCGAGTTCCACCAGTGTTTTGGCCACAACCTGGACTCGTGTTTGTCTTTAGGATACCAGCTCGACGATCTGGTTAAGAGCGGGTTCCTAAATGACTATCTGTTGGATAGAAGGACGGGGGGAGCGTCGAGTTCCCAGCCAGTAGGTGGAGAAGCCCAGCAACACGAGATGCCTATCCATGGGGAGATCCACACCATTGCAGGGGGTTTCTCAGGTGGTGGATGCACCGCATCGCAGAGGAAAAAGTATGCGCGATCGGTGATGGCAGTGGACATGTTTGAAGATCACTCGCCGGAAGTGGAAATTACGTTCACAAAGCAGGATCTTCGGGACGTTGTGCCTCATGACAACGATCCCATATTTATTTCGTTGATCACGGCGGGAAGGAAGGTCCACAGAGTTCTGGTGGACCAAGGAAGCTCGGCAGACGTGATGTTCTGGCCGACTTTCACGCAGCTGGAATTGCCCCTTGACCAGCTAAGGCCCTATGGAGGGTGCTTATATGGGTTCGCTGGTGACCAGGTGGAAGTCAGGGGGTACATTGAGCTGAGAGCCACGTTTACAAATGAGGCTGGGTCGAGGACGGAGAAAATCAAGTACCTCATCGTAAACGCCCCTTCAGCATATAACATCCTGTTGGGGAGACCCACTCTTAACAGGATAGGTGCCATTCCGTCGACTCGGCACATGAAGGTGAAGTTGCCGTCCATGGAGGGGGTGGTGATCACGATAAAGTCTGATCAGAAGGAAGCGAAAAGGTGCTATGAGAATAGCCTGAAAAACAAAAGATCAGTGAGCTATGTAACAACCACCCCGCCTCCCGGTGTGAAGCCCAGACCGCCGGTAATAGAGGAGACCGCCGGAAGGGATGTAGAGATGGTAGATGCTGAGCTGGGAGTGAGGAATGCTGGCCTGGAGGAAGAAGAGGCGCGGAATCGCCCCGAGGAAGCAAGGGAACAGGGAATCGCCAGGGCGGTGATCGCCAGAGAATCCAGGCCCAAACCTGTTGAGCAGTGGCTCGAGAAGGAGATCGGAGGGAAAATCTTCAAGCTCGGAAGATCCCTGGACGTCGATCTCCAGGACCAGATCGCCAAGGTGATTGAGCGGCATCTGGACGCGTTTGCTTGGTCCGCTTCGGACATGCCCGGGATCGATCCCGACTTCTTGTGCCATCATCTGGCGATAGACAACATGGTGAGACCAGTGCGACAAAGGAGAAGAAAATTCAACGAGGAGAGGAGGCAGGCGATCAGGGACGAAACCCAGAAGCTCCTCGCTGCAGGCCACATCAGGGAAGTCCAGTACCCTGAATGGTTGGCAAATGTCGTACTGGTGAAGAAGAGCAACGGGAAATGGCGCATGTGCGTCGATTTCACCGATCTGAACAAAGCTTGCCCAAAGGATTCGTATCCTTTGCCAAGCATTGATGCCCTGGTTGATAGTGCCGCAGGGTGCAAGCTGCTGAGTTTCCTGGATGCCTTCTCGGGCTACAATCAGATCAAGATGCATCCCATGGACGAAGAGAAGGTCTTGAAGAAACCTGACGTTGCGGGAAGAATGGTGAAGTGGGCAGTGGAGTTGTCAGAATTTGACATTAAATATGAGCCCCGAGGCCCGATCAAGGGGCAAATCTTTGCAGATTTTGTGGTTGAGCTCTCATCAGAGGCGACGCGGGTTGAAGGAGACGATTTCCGTTGGGTACTCTCGGTGGATGGATCGTCGAACCAGCAGGGCAGCGGTGCTGGAGTCATATTGGAAGGGCCCAACGGCGTGCTGATCGAGCAATCTTTGAAGTTTGCCTTTAAAGCCAGCAACAATCAAGCAGAGTATGAGGCGCTGATCGCCGGGATTTTGCTGGCCAAGGAGATGGGAGCTAGGGTGCTGATGGCTAAGAGTGACTCGCTGCTGGTCACAGGGCAAGTAACAGGCGAGTTCCAGGCTAAAGATCCACAAATGGCGGCTTACTTGGCGTATGTGCAGGAATTGAAGAGTTCCTTTGCCTCTTTTGAAGTAATACATGTGCCCCGAGAGCAGAATGCCCGAGCTGACTTGCTTGCTAAGCTCGCCAGCTCAAGCAAGGGGGGTAGGCAGAGGACGGTGATTCAAGAAACTCTGAATACGCCAAGAGCATTTGTAGCAGATCACCTGGTCCTTCAGATAAGCAGGTCGACGGAGAGAGCAGCGAGAAGCCATAAGTCTTTGACGCAAGAAACTCTGAGATCGCCGAGAATTAGAGCTTGTCGAGGAGAGAAGGTGGACGTGATGCAAGTCTGCGCCACCCATGAGCCAGACACTTGGATAACACAGTACAAACGGTGCTTGGCAGATGGTCTCCTCCCGCTGGATCCAACAGAAGCTAGGAAGGTAAAGAAAAATTCCAGCAAGTATACACTGATTGATGGCGATCTGTACAGGTTTGGGTTCACTCACCCACTCCTGGAATGTATACACGGCGAGAAGTGCACGAGAATTATGGCGGAGCTCCACGAAGGAATATGTGGAAGCCACGTTGGGGGTCGAGCTCTGGCCGCAAGGACTCTCCGTGCAGGCTACTATTGGCCATCCATGAGAGAAGATTGCAAGAAGTATGCCCAGTGCTGCAAACAATGCCAGCAGCACGCCGATTGGCACAAGGCACCTCCCGAGGAGTTGAAGTCGATCTATAGCCCTTGGCCGTTTCATACTTGGGGAATCGACATCCTGGGGCCTTTCCCGCTGGCGATCAGGCAGATGAAATACTTGGTGGTGGCGATAGAGTATTTCACCAAGTGGATCGAAGCAGAACCAGTGGCCCAGATCACCACACACAAGATCGAAGGTTTTGTATGGAAGAACATCGTGTGCCGGTTTGGAGTGCCTAAGCGCCTGGTGTCGGATAATGGGACTCAGTTCGCAAGCCACCTGTTGAAGAAGCTTTGTGAAGGTGTTGGAATTCAACAAGTGTTTGCATCCGTCGAGCACCCACAGACGAATGGCCAGGTGGAATCAGCTAATCGGGTGTTGTTGAGAGGTTTGAAGAGAAGGCTTGAGAAAGCCAAGGGAAGTTGGGCTGAGGAGGTGCCCCGTATAGTCTGGGCGTACCACACCACCGAGCAGTCAGGAACCCATGAGACCCTGTTTAGCTTGGTCTATGGGTGTGACGCCATGATTCCAGTGGAGATCCAGGAGAGCTCGCCGAGATTCCAGAACTTCGTAGAGGAAGATTCGAATGAAGAGAGAAGGCTGAACCTGGATCTGCTGGATGAGGTCAGGGAAGAGGCGAGGCTGAAGGCTGAGGCGGTGAAGAGGAGGATCGAGCGAAGATACAACTCAAAGGTGATGCCAAGGCAGTTCAGAGAAGGCGACTTGGTGATGAGGAAGACCCACCAGTACGAGATGGAGAATAAATTGTCACCCAAGTGGACGGGACCGTTCAGAATAACCGAGGCGCTCGGGAACGGAGCCTACCGCTTAGAGACGCTGGAAGGAGGGGCGATCCCTCGTACCTGGAACGCCACACACCTGAAGTTGTACTATAGTTAAGAGCTTTGTAACTAAAGACAAACACAAATGTTATATTACAATGTCTCTGTGAAAACAGTTTCAAGGGGGCACTCTTTTTTCCCTAAGGAGGGTTTTTAATGAGGCCACCCAATAAAAGAAGAGTTTTCGAAGAATAAGGTGTTTTCAGATTGCATGTGTGCTATTTTCGAAAAGTTTTGAAGAAAGACCTTGTCATTTGTACATGATTTAAGGCAAGAAAAGATATATCGCGTGCTTTCTAAAAAGTTTTAAGTCCTCATCGTTTTTCGACGATTAGAGGCACCAGTTAAGTTTTAAGTCCTCATCGTTTTTCGGCGATTGGAGGCACCAGTTAAGTTTTAAGTCCTCATCGTTTTTCGGCGATTGGAGGCACCAGTTAAGTTTTAAGTCCTCATCGTTTTTCGGCGATTGGAGGCACCAGTTAAAGTTTTAAAGTCCTCATCGTCTTTCGGCGATCGGAGGCACCAGATGAAAGACCTCAACGCCCTCGCGCGTCCTGAGGCAAGTAAAAGACTTCCTCGCCGTCGAGCGAGTGCAGGCGAGAAAGAGTAAAAGTCCTCCGTGTTTCTGGGAGCGAGAAGATGTAACTCCTGGGACAATGTAGAGGCAAGTTAAAAGACCTCCTCGCCGTCGAGCGAGTGCAGACGAGAAAGAGAAAAAGTCCTCCGTGTTTCTGGGAGCGAGAAGATGTAACTCCTGGGGCAATGTAGAGGCAAGTTAAAGACCTCCTCGTCGTCGAGCGGGTGCAGGCGAGAAAGAGAAAGGTCCTCAGTGCATCCAGGGGGGAGGAGATGTACACCCTGGGCAAGTTGAGGCACCAGATAAAGTCCTTCTCGCCGTTGTGCGAGCTAAGGCCAGTTAAAGACCTCCTCGCCGTCGAGCGAGTGCAGGCGAGAGAAAGAAAAGGTCCTCAGTGCATCCAGGGGGGAGGAGATGTACACCCTGGGCAAGTTGAGGCACCAGACAAAGTCCTTCTCGTCGTCGAGCGAGTTAAGGCCATTTAATGTCCTTCTCGCCGATGAGCGAGTTCAGGCGAGTTAAAAGACCTTCTCGCTTACGTGCGAGCATAGGCAAGATAAAATCCTTCTCGTCTCGAACGAGTTCAGGTATGGCGGAGAGGGTGGAAGAAGCTTGAAAGGTGGCTAAGGTAGGTTCGAAAAGAACGCCTAGCCAGCCGGTCTTTTGCTCTGAAGTTCAGGAGGGCAAAGAAAGATTCCAAAGGGCGCTTCTACCCCAGATAAAGAAACGATTGCCAAAGCATGAGGCTAGGAAAAACTGGTGTTACCAAGGGGTCTTGGCGATCGGGAAAAGTTCAAACGACGGCGAGAAGGTTGAAAGACTTGTTTGATAAAGCAGGTCGAGTGGGACGTTGTTCGAGCCAATGATTAAGTTACAGTTCGTTGCTTGAAGGGTATTCTTGCAATAAGGTTAGTTGCCTTAAGAATACAAGTTGTTTAAAGTGATTATTGCTTAAGTTCGAATTGGTTCGAGGCAGTTACGTCAAAAGTCGCGTTTGCAAAATCACTAAGTTAAATCCGACAAAGTTAAACATGCAAAGAAGGCTAAAGCGCTTAAAAGGAGTCAGGGGAGAAAATATCCAAGTTTTGTGATTGAAATAAGTATCTGTTCAAAACACATATGCAAGAGTTTTTACAGAATAATACGAGGGAAATTATAAAGTAGCAGATGAGGTGGAGTGGATTAGTCTTCAGCAGGAACGACCTTTCCATCTACTACTTCGTTGTTCAACGACACCATGCTGAGGTCAAGATCGGGGAATAGGATGCGAGTTGTTCCCGAGCGGCTTCGAATCCAGCAGCCAGAATCTGAGCAGAGTTTAGCTTAAGTTCTTCAAATTGCCCTTGAAGTTCTTCAACCTGTTTCTTGAGCTCTTTGTTCTGCTGCTCCTGCTCTTCAACCTGTTTTCGGAGTTGTTCGTTGGTCTCTTGAGCATGGAGAAGGTCGTCAGTAACCTTCTTGGATTCTGTTTGAGCTTGGGCCAACTCAGCAGCCATCTTTCCTTTCTCCTTGTTTGCCTCGGCGAGATCAGCCATGGCGTCGTCCCTCGCTTTTTCTACTTGCCCAAGTAGCTTCTCGCGGTCGATCGACCTCTGCTCCAGTTTTTGCACCCTGGTGGCGTCAGCTTGAATGTGAGCCTCCAGGTCGCTCGCCTTGGTGCGCAGAGGCACGATTTTGCTTTCTAGCTCAACTTTCTCTTGGGCAAGATCATGGACTTTGCGGCGAAGGTCAGCAGCTTCCTTGCGCGCCAGCCTGAGCTCGGTATTGAGGGCATCCTCCACTCGGGTGTGATCAAGTTCTGCGAGCGTCAGGCTGAATGACATCTTCTCCACCTCAACCTTCATAGTGCTATTTTCAGTCTTGAGGTGGTAGAGATCGTCTTGAAGCCTCCTGGTGGAGCTCTCCACAGCCCTCGTTATGATCGATGGGATATCCTCTGCTATGGTTTTGAGTTTGGCGGTCAGAGGTTCCCACATCCTTGTAACTTCGAGGGAAAGGCTCGCTGCTTGGAGAGGCGCCAGGGGGGCTTGTTGAGGGTTCTCGCCGCCACCTTCCTTAGCAGGATTTTCAGTGTTTGCTTCCTGGCGTGGCGACGCAATCGGGGATTCGGTAATCAGGATTGGAGAGGTGTGAGCAACCTCATCCCCGATTGGAACGTTTTCTGCAGCTGAAGTGTTCGAAGGGGGGCCCCCTCCAGCTGAGATGTGTGGCGTAGAGGCACTTGGGGGGTCCTCCAGAAAATTTGGCTCTTGAGCCTCAGCTGCTGGTGGCGCAGTGGCCAGTGGAGTCGCCTAGACTGGTGATGAAGGGGCTTGTGGTGTTGGCGATGAGGGAGGAGGAGCAGGTGTTGATGGTGGTGTTGAAGCTGGAAGAGGGGGTGGGGCAGGTGGTGAAGGTGGTGCCACCCTTTTCCTCTTTGTAACGAGGCTATCCTCAGTGACCTCGTCGTCCTCTTCCTCCTCCTCTTGGATGACTTGGGGGGCTTTTCGCTTAGGCCTCTTAAGGACCAGTTTCTTGTGCTGGGTGGGTTCCTTGGGCGGTGATCGCCCATGAACAATGGCCTTCTCGACCTCCGAGTTGGGCACCGTTTGGGAACCGGTCGCCAACCCGTGGTTTCGGGCGAGCGCCTTTAAGTCGGCGAGCATGTTTTTACCCAACATGTTGTCTGCATGAAACGAAAATGCATGAGTTAGCTCAGAGAAGAAAACGACAAGTGTATGAGGTAATAAAACAGCAAAACAGGTAGTATATGCAGAAGAGGTAAAACCAAAGTCTTGTGCGTATCGCACAAGACGCCCAGAAACAATATCAGAAGCAGTATCAAAGCAACAGTTTGGATGTCCTAACCTATTTGGAATTCTAGCTGGTCCTCAAAGAATTCGAAGGAGATCAAGGTGGGGGTCAGGAATGTTATGTTGGCATCCGCCACCCTCTTCCAGAATAGACAGAGGTCTCGGTCCAATGCTCCCATGCTATCAGGACTTCTGGGCCTCCTGAAGCAGCTCTTGGACTCCTTTTTCCCCTTGTCCACCCAGTACAAGGGGAAGCCATCAAGAAGGGAGGTGTCTTTATCGTTTGCGCGTACTTGGATGAACTTCCCCTTCCAGTCTTTGTACGATTGCTGGAAGATGGTAAAAATGGATCTCCCAGCAATTGCATTCAGGCTGACCCACAGGCGGTCTCCTGGGTGCTTGGCCTCAAAAAGAAACAAAAACACGTCCACCGACGCGGGCAACCCCAGGTGGTCGCATGTTATTTGAAAGGCTCGAACAAACGCCCAGCTGTTGGGGTGAAGCTGGGCGGCAGCAATGTTGAGCTCGGTCAAAAGTTCCCTCTCGAATCGGGTGAGAGGGAACCTAAGCTTGACCTTCTTGAAGAAAGTTGTATAGACAAAGCAGAAGGGCCCGTCGGCGCTTACTTTGTCATCAGCACACACTGGCAGAGCGGCGGGGCAAGGCAGCACCATCATCCTCTCGTCGTGCTCCTTGTGAAACGATTGATAGGCCTCGTCCCCCTTTGTCAACCGCAAAACTGCTCCCGCAGTGTTCACCGACGAGGTCTCCTTCAGAAGGGTTGGGGTGGCCCAAGGATATAACGTTTTGAAGTCTGGCAGAGGGACGGGGGCTCCTCCAGCGTTAGGTGGAGTCGCCTGGGCCAGAGCAGTTTGGGAAGATGCAGGCCTCTCAGCCTGCGAAGAGGAAGCGCCACGAACTTGCGTTGAGTCGTGTGCTTGTGAAGGAGGGTTTCGTGCTGATGGAGGGGGGTTCGGGGTAATCTTGGTGCGAGTCATGATGGCAGCTGCAAAGGAAGAAGAAAGAAGAAACGATCAGGGGGTTACGAAGGCTGACTCATGGAAGGAAGGTGAAACGACGAACGAATGTGAGTTCGTTGCGACGATCGACAAAGCCCTAAGTTACGCAGAAGGAGAAATGGAAAAACAACCCACAGCGTATGCACCAGGCAGTTACAGGATGATGCAAATCGGTGAAAATGCAAGGAAACCCAGCAGATGAAGGAAAGTAATTACCTTTCGATGATCAGGAAGACGATGGAGGAAGATGGTGATCTGGAGCGTTGAAGAGCGTCGAGAGTTTTCGCAGAGGGAAGTTAGAGCGTTTTGCAAGCACGAAGAAAGTGATGGAACAATGGAACGAAATGGGTTTAAGGGTTTTCGAAATGGGTTTAGGAAGCGCAAACGGCAAATGAAGAGAGCCGTTGATGAAGCCACGTGTCGAGCGATGGGTGAAGGGTTTGGTGGAGCGTCAGAGCAGCAGAAGGTACAATCGCTTGGAATTCTGCGTCAGCGCCACGTAGACCGGTGTTAACGAAGGCTCTTTCAGTCTTTTCGCTAGACAAGTCTTCGCTTAAGACTGGGGGGCTTGTGTACCGCCCTGGTGGTCGGGTATGATGACGTGGCGTCCTGCTACAGTGAAGGCGTGTTGACAAGGCGCCAGGTTGGCAAGAAGGGAAGGAAGTCGGGGGGCACGCGTAGTCGCCAGTTGTTAAGATGGCGTGTTCCGACTTCCAGTTTACCAAAATAGGCGATCGCCAGGTTAAAGATCAAGTCGCCAGATGCAGACCCAGGCGACCAAGTAGTCGGAGATCGCCAGAACAAGCACATCGCCGAAGATGGAGGAGAAGCAGATTATGAAGGCGGCCGGCGAGACCACAGGGAAGGTGTATGAAAGCCCTAACTCGCCAGTTCCAGTAAAGATCGCACTCCTAAGTTAGCTATGCACTGGGCAGTACCATGCATAGGTAACTTAGCCAAAATGAGAGTAGAAGCAGCGCCAAGTCAGGGAGCCTCCAGATGATGGCACGTGTACAGTTGGATGCGAGCCACGTGTCCAAGTCTGTAACTGCCAGGAGAGAGAAAACCACCAGGTATATAAGAGTTCTTAACAGACTTTCTGAGGTACGCACGTTCAGTTCATACACTTTACGCTTGCGAGTGACAGAGCTGTTTGTGAGAGAGGATTTGCACGGTTCTTGTTCTTAGTATTTGGTGATACCGTCACTGACTTGAGCGTCGGAGTGCGATCGGCCGCAGCGGCGCCGTGTCGTTTCTTTGCAGGTTCTTGAAGTAGATCCAGGGGAGGAACGAAGGTGATAAGCGGTGCGCACGTCGATCCTTTGACGAGGCATTCTCCAGCGCTCCGGTCAACAGGCAGGATCAACCACCAACCCACAAAATCAAGCCAAAGCACCAAAATCATGAACTTGGCTATGCACCAACCATGTCAAGATCAATTCCTTTTGCTCCCAAACTTCTCCCACATCACTTTGGATGCATTTGTGAGGATTGAGTCCATCCAGTTTTCCAAAACCATGATTTTCGTTTTTCACCAAAATCACCACCAACCCACAAAATCAAGCCAAAACACCAAAATCATGAACTTGGCTATGCACCAACCATTTCAAGATCAATTGCTTTTGATCCCAAACTTCCCCCACATCACTTTGGAGGCATTTGTGAGGATTGAGTCCAGCCAGTTTTCCAAAACCATGACTTTCGTTTTTCACCAAAATCACCACCAACCCACAAAATCAAGCCAAAACACAAAAATCATGAACTTGGCTATGCACCAACCATGTCAAGATCATGTCCTTTTGCTCCCAAACTTCCCCGACATCACTTTGAAGGCATTTGTGAGGATTGAGTCCAGCCAGTTTTCCAAAACCATGATTTTCGTTTTTCACCAAAATCACCACCAAGCCACAAAATCATACCAAAACACCAAAATCATGAACTTGGCTATGCACCAACCATGTCAAGATTAATTCCTTTTGATCCCAAACTTCTCCCACATCACTTTGTAGGCATTTTTTAGGATTTAGTCCAGCCAGTTCTCCAAAACCATGATTTTCGTTTTTCACCAAAATCACCACCAACGCACAAAATCAAGCCAAAACACCAAAATCGTGGAACTTGGCTATGCACCAACAATATCAAGATCAATTCCTTTTGATCCCAAACTTCTCCCCCATCACTTTGGTGACATTTGTGAGGATTGAGTCCAGCCAGTTTTCCAAAACCATGATTTTCGTTTTACACCAAAATCACCACCAAGCCACAAAATCAAACCAAAACACCAAAATCATGGAATTGGCTATGCACCAACCATGTCAAGAACAATTCCTTTTGATCCCAAACTTCTCCCACATCACTCTGAAAGCATTTGTGAGGATTCAGTCCAGCCAGTTTTTCAAAACCATGATTTTCGTTTTTCATCAAAATCACCACCAAGCCACAAAGTCTGGAACTTGGCTATGCACCAACCATGTCAAGATCAATTCCTTTTGATCCCAAACTTCTCCCAAATCACTTTGGAGGCATTTGTGAGGATTGAGTCCAGCCGTTTTCCAAAATCATGATTTTCGTTTTTCACCAAAATCACCACCAACCCACAAAATCAAGCCAAAACACCAAAATCATGAACTTGGCTATGCACCAACCATGTCAAGATCAATTCCTTTTGCTCCCAAACATCACCCACATCACTTTGGAGGCATTTGTGAGGATTGAGTCCAGCCAGTTTTCCAAAACCATGATTTTCGTTTTTCACCAAAAGCACCACCAACCCACAAAATCAAACCAAAACACCAAACTCATGAACTTGGCTATGCACCTACCATGTCAAGATCAGTTCCTTTTGCTCCCAAACTTCTCCCACATCACTTTGGAGGCATTTGTGAGGATTGAGTCCAGCCAGTTTTCCAAAACCATGATTTTCGTTTATCACCAAAATCACCACCAACCCCCAAAATCAAGCCAAAACACCAAATTCATGAACTTGGCTATGCACCAACCATGTCAAGATCAATTCCTTTTGTTCCCAAACATCTGCCACATCACCTTGGAGGCATTTGTGAGGATTGAGTTCAGCCAGTTTTCCAAAACCATGATTTTCGTTTTTCACCAAAATCACCACCAACCCACAAAATCAAGCCAAAACACCAAAATCGTGGAACTTGGCAATGCACCAACCATGTCAAGATCAATTCCTTTTGATCCCAAACTTCTCCCACATCACTTTGTAGGAATTTGTGAGGATTGAGTCCAGCCAGTTTTCCAAAACCATGATTTTCGTTTTTCACCAAAATCACCACCAAGCCACAAAATCAAGCCAAAACACCAAAATCATGAACTTGGCTATGCACCAACCATGTCAAGATCAATTCCTTTTGCTCCCAAACTTCCCCCACATCACTTTGAAGGCATTTGTGACGATTGAGTCCAGCCAGTTTTCCAAAACCATGATTTTCGTTTTTCACCAAAATCACCACCAACCCACAAAATCAAGCCAAAACACCAAAATCATGAACTTGGCCATGCACCAACCATGTCAAGATCAATTCCTTTTGCTCCCAAACTTCTCCCACATCACTTTGGAGGCATTTGTGAGGATTGAGTCCAGCCAGTTTTCCAAAACCATGATTTTCGTTTTTCACCAAAATCACCACCAACCCACAAAATCAAGCCAAAACACCAAAATCATGAACTTGGCTATGCACCAACCATGTCAAGATCAATTCCTTTTAATCCCAAACTTCTCCCAAATCACATTGGAGGCGTTTGTGAGGATTGAGTCCGGCCATTTTTCCAAAACAATGAATTTCGTTTTTCACCAAAATCACCACCAAGCCACAAAATCAAGCCAAAACACCAAAATCATGAACTTGGCTATGCACCAACCATGTCGAGATCAATTCCTTTTGCTCCCAAACATCTCCCACATCACTTTAGAGGCATTTGTGAGGATTGAGTCCAGCCAGTTTTCCAAAACCATGAATTTCGTTTTTCACCAAAATCACCACCAACCCACAAAATCAAGCCAAAAACCAAAATCACGGAACTTGGCTATGCACCAACCATGTCAAGATCAATTCCTTTTAATCCCAAACTTCTCCCAATCACATTGGAGGCGTTTGTGAGGATTGAGTCCAGCCAGTTTTCCAAAACCATGAATTTCGTTTTTCACCAAAATCACCACCAAGCCACAAGATCAAGCCAAAACACCAAAATCATGAACTTGGCTATGCACCAACCAAGTCAATATGAATTCCTTTTGCTCCCAAACTTCTCCCACATCACTTTGGAGGAATTTGTGAGGATAGAGTCCAGCCAGTTTTCCAAAACCATGATTTTCGTTTTTCACTAAAATCACCACCAACCACAAAATCAAGCCAAAACACCAAAATCATGAACTTGGCCATGCACCAACCATGTCAAGATCAATTCCTTTTGCTCCCAAACTTCTCCCACATCACTTTGGAGGCATTTGTGAGGATTGAGTCCAGCCAGTTTTCCATAACCATGATTTTCGTTTTTCACCAAAATCACCACCAAGCCACAAAATCAAGCCAAAACACCAAAATCATGAACTTGGCTATGCACCAACCATGTCAATATGAATTCCTTTTGCTCCCAAACTTCTCCCACATCACTTTGGAGGCATTTGTGAGGATTGAGTCCAGCCAGTTTTCCAGAACCATGATTTTCGTTTTTCACCAAAATCACCACCAACCCACAAAATCAAGCCAAAACACCAAAATCATGAACTTGGCTATGCACCAACCATGTCAATATGAATTCCTTTTGCTCGCAAACTTCTCCCACATCACTTTGGAGGCATTTGTGAGGATTGAGTCCAGCCAGTTTTCCAAAACCATGATTTTCGTTTTTCACCAAAATCACCACCACCTCACAAAATCAAGCCAAAACACCAAAATCATGAACTTGGCCATGCACCAACCATGTCGAGATCAATTCCTTTTGCTCCCAAACTTCTCCCACATCACTTTAGAGGAATTTGTGAGGATTGAGTCCAGCCAGTTTTCCAAAACCATGAATTTCGTTTTTCACCAAAATCACCACCAACCCACAAAATCAAGCCAAAACACCAAAATCATGGAACTTGGCTATGCACCAACCATGTCAAGATCAATTCCTTTTAATCCCAAATCACATTGGAGGCGTTTGTGAGGATTGAGTCCAGCCAGTTTTCCAAAACCATGAATTTCGTTTTTCACCAAAATCACCACCAAGCTACAAAACCAAGCCAAAACACCAAAATCATGAACTTGGCCATGCACCAACCATGTCAAGATCAATTCCTTTTGCTCCCAAACTTCTCCCACATCACTTTGGAGGCATTTGTGAGGATTGAGTCCAGCCAGTTTTCCAAAATCATGATTTTCGTTTTTCACCAAAATCACCACCAAGCTACAAAATCAAGCCAAAACACCAAAATCATGAACTTGGCTATGCACCAACCATGTCAAGATCAATTCCTTTTGCTCCCAAACTTCACCCACATCACTTTGGAGGTATTTGTGAGGATTAAGTCCAACCAGTTTTCCAAAACCATGATTTTCGTTTTTCACCAAAATCACCACTAACCACAAAATCAAGCCAAAACACCAAAATCATGAACTTGGCTATGCACCAACCATGTCAATATCAATTCCTTTTGCTCCCAAACTTCTCCCACATCACTTTGGAGGCATTTGTGAGGATTGAGTCCAGCCAGTTTTCCAAAACCATGATTTTCGTTTTTCACCAAAATCACCACCAACCACAAAAGCAAGCCAAAACACCAAAATCATGAACTTGGCTATGCACCAAGCATGTCAACATCAATTCCTTTTGCTCCCAAACTTCTCCCAAATCACTTTGGAGGCATTGGTGAGGATTAAGTCCAGCCAGTTTTCCAAAACCATGATTTTCGTTTTTCACCAACCCCACAAAATCAAGCCAAAACACCAAAATCATGGAACTTGGCTATGCACCAACCATGTCAAGATCAATTCCTTTTGATCCCAAATTCTCCCACATCACTTTGGAGGCATTTGCGAGGATTGAGTCCAACCAGTTTTCCAAAACCATGATTTCCGTTTTTCACCAAAATCACCAGCAACCACAAAATCAAGCCAAAACACCAAAATCTGGAACTTGGCTATGCACCAACCATGTCAAGATCAATTCCTTTTGATCCCAAACTTCTCCCACATCACTTTGGAGGCATTTGTGAGGATTGAGTCCACCCAGTTTTCCAAAACCATGATTTTCGTTTTTCACCAAAATCACCACCAACCCACAAAATCAAGCCAAAACACCAAAATCATGAACTTGGCTATGCACCAACCTTGTCAAGATCAATTCCTTTTGCTCCCAAACTTCTCCCACATCACTTTGGAGGCATTTGTGAGGATTGAGTTCAGCCAGTTTTCCAAAACCATGATTTTCGTTTTTCACCAAAATCACCAGCAACCCACAAAATCAAGCCAAAACACCAAAATCATGAACTTAGCTATGCACCAACCACGTCAAGATCAATTCATTTTGCTCCCAAACTTCTCCCACATCACTTTCGAGGCATTTGTGAGGATTGAGTCCAGCCAGTTTTCCAAAACCATGATTTTTCGTTTTTCACCAAAATCACCACCAAGCCACAAAATCAAGCCAAAACACCACAATCATGAACTTGGCTATGCACCAACCATGTCAAGATCAATTCCTTTTGCTCCCAAACTTCTCCCACATCACTTTGGAGGCATTTGTGAGGATTGAGTCCAGCCAGTTTTCCAAAACCATGATTTTCGTTTTTCACCAAAATCACCACCAAGCCACAAAATCAAGCCAAAACACCAAAATCATTAACTTGGCTATGCACCAACCATGCCAAGATCAATTCCGTTTGATCCCAAACTTCTCCCATATCACTTTGAAAGCATTTCAGAGGATTGAGTCCAGCCAGTTCTCAAAACCATGATTTTCGATTTTTACCAAAATCAACACCAAGCCACAAACAAATCAAGCCAAAACGCCAAAATCATGAACTTGGCTATGCACCAACCATGTCAAGATCAATTTCTTTTCCTCCCAAACATCTCCCACATCACTTTGGAGGCATTTGTGAGGATTGAGTCCAGCCAGTTTTCCAAAAGCATGATTTTCGTTTTTCACCAAAATCACAACCAACCCACAAAATCAAGCCAAAACACCAAAATCATTAACTTGGATATGCACCAACCATGTCAAGATCAATTCGTTTTGCTCCCAAACTTCTCCCACATCACTTTGGAGGCATTTGTGAAGATTGGGTCCAACCAGTTTTCCAAAACCATGATTTTCGTTTTTCACCAAAATCACCACCACGCCAAAAATCAAGCCAAAACACCAAAATCATGAACTTGGCTATGCACCAACCATGTCAAGATCAATTCCTTTTGCTCCCAAACTTCTCCCAATCACTTTGGAGGCATTTGTGAGGATTAAGTCGAGCCAGTTTTCCAAAACCATGATTTTCGTTTTTCACCAAAATCACAACCAACCCACAAAATCAAGCCAAAACACCAAAATCATGGAACTTGGCTATGCACCAACCATGTCAAGATCAATTCCTTTTTCTCCCAAACTTCACCCACATCACTTTGGAGGCATTTTGAGGATTGAGTCCACCAGTTTTCCAAAACCATGATTTTCATTTTTCACCAAAATCACCACCAACCACAAAATTAAGCCAAAACACCAAAATCGTGAACTTGGCTATGCACCAACCATGTCAAGATCAATTCCTTTTGCTCCCAAACTTCTCCCTCATCACATTGGAGGCATTTGTGAGGATTGAGTCCAGCCAGTATTCCAAAACCATGATTTTCGTTTTTCACCAAAATCACCACCAACCACAAAATCAAGCCAGAACACCAAAATCATGAACTTGGCTATGCACCAACCATGTCAAGATCAATTCGTTTTGCTCCCAAACTTCTCCCACATCACTTTGGAGGCATTTGTGAGGATTGAGTCCAGCCAGTTTTCCAAAACCATGATTTTCGTTTTTCACCAAAATCACCACCAAGCCATAAAATCAAGCCAAAACACCACAATCATGAACTTGGCTATGCACCAACCATGTCAAGATCAATTCCTTTTGCTCCCAAACTTCTCCCACATCACTTTGGAGGCATTTGTGAGGATTGAGTCCAGCCAGTTTTCCAAAACCATGATTTTCGTTTTTCACCAAAATCACCACCAAGCCACAAAATCAAGCCAAAACACCAAAATCATTAACTTGGCTATGCACCAACCATGCCAAGATCAATTCCGTTTGATCCCAAACTTCTCCCATATCACTTTGAAGCATTTCTGAGGATTGAGTCCAGCCAGTTCTCAAAACCATGATTTTCGATTTTTACCAAAATCAACACCAAGCCACAAACAAAATCAAGCCAAAACGCCAAAATCATGAACTTGGCTATGCACCAACCATGTCAAGATCAATTTCTTTTCCTCCCAAACATCTCCCACATCACTTTGGAGGCATTTGTGAGGATTGAGTCCAGCCAGTTTTCCAAAAGCATGATTTTCGTTTTTCACCAAAATCACAACCAACCCACAAAATCAAGCCAAAACACCAAAATCATTAACTTGGATATGCACCAACCATGTCAAGATCAATTCGTTTTGCTCCCAAACTTCTCCCACATCACTTTGGAGGCATTTGTGAAGATTGGGTCCAACCAGTTTTCCAAAACCATGATTTTCGTTTTTCACCAAAATCACCACCAAGCCAAAAATCAAGCCAAAACACCAAAATCATGAACTTGGCTATGCACCAACCATGTCAAGATCAATTCCTTTTGCTCCCAAACTTCTCCCAATCACTTTGGAGGCATTTGTGAGGATTAAGTCGAGCCAGTTTTCCAAAACCATGATTTTCGTTTTTCACCAACCCACAAAATCAAGCCAAAACACCAAAATCATGGAACTTGGCTATGCACCAACCATGTCAAGATCAATTCCTTTTTCTCCCAAACTTCACCCACATCACTTTGGAGGCATTTTGAGGATTGAGTCCACCCAGTTTTCCAAAACCATGATTTTCATTTTTCACCAAAATCCCACCAACCCACAAAATTAAGCCAAAACACCAAAATCGTGAACTTGGCTATGCACCAACCATGTCAAGATCAATTCCTTTTGCTCCCAAACTTCTCCCTCATCACATTGGAGGCATTTGTGAGGATTGAGTCCAGCCAGTATTCCAAAACCATGATTTTCGTTTTTCACCAAATCACCACCAACCCACAAAATCAAGCCAAAAGACCAAAATCATGAACTTGGCTATGCACCAACCATGTCACGATCAATTCCTTTTGCTCCCAAACATCTCCCACATCACTTTGGAGGCATTTGTGAGGATTGAGTCCAGCCAGTTTTCCAAAACCATGATTTTCGTTTTTCACCAAAATCACAACCAACCCACAAAGCCAAAACACCAAAATCATTAACTTGGGTATGCACCAACCATGTCAAGATCAATTCGTTTTGCTCCCAAACTTCTCCCACATCACTTTGGAGGCATTTGTGAAGATTGGGTCCAACCAGTTTTCCAAAACCATGATTTTCGTTTTTCACCAAAATCACCACCAAGCCACAAAATCAAGCCAAAACACCAAAATCATGAACTTGGCTATGCACCGACCATGTCAAGATCAATTCCTTTTGCTCCCAAACTTCTCCCAAATCACTTTGGAGGCATTTGTGAGGATTAAGTCGAGCCAGTTTTCCAAAACCATGATTTTCGTTTTTCACCAACCCACAAAATCAAGCCAAAACACCAAAATCATGGAACTTGGCTATGCACCAACCATGTCAAGATCAATTCCTTTTAATCCCAAACTTCTCTCACATCACTTTGGAGGCATTTGTGAGGATTGAGTGCAGCCAGTTTTCCAAAACCATGATTTCCGTTTTTCACCAAAATCACCACCAACCCACAAAATCAAGCCAAAACACCAAAATCATGGAACTTGGCTATGCACCAACCATGTCAAGATCAATTCCTTTTGATCCCAAACTTCTCCCACATCACTTTGAAGGCATTTGTGAGGATTGAGTCCAGCCAGTTTTCCTGATCCGATCGGTCATCGGTAGTCGATGACGTCAGAATCAGAGAACCACGTGGACCACTCGCAGGGTGACACGTGGACCAGGTGGCAGAGAGGTCGGGGGACGATCGCCAAGAGAGGTGATCGGTGGTCAGTAACCAAGTTACCACCGACAGATCAGGCGGCAGAGAGGTCGGGGGATAGATCACCCAGAATGGTGATCGGTGGTCAGTAGCCAAGTGACCACCAGCAGACCAGTTCCCAGACTCGCGCCTGGAGGCAGAGCGCGATAAGCGAATAAACACTGATCAGTCATCGGGTGTATTGTCATCGGGGTCTCGTGTTACACGCAGTTAAACTGGGACTAAGGTTCCCAGCGAGAGCGTTACGCATGGACCTCGCATGAGCACACCTCAAGGAATCATGCACGAGAGTGGCCTGAGGGAACTAGTAAGCCAGTCGGTGATTGGTGATTCCCTCAACCCATTACGTGCGTGTCATCGTGAAGGGTAAGTCGCCTACGCAGAGAGTAACGTTTGGTGAGTGTGCCTAGACCAGCCACACCCGACGTTCTCCTAAGAGTATGCAATTTACCCAGATAAGAGAAGCATCCTAAGTTACTCCGCAAGGGCGTAACTTAGGCAGACAAAGAGAGGCGCTAGAGCCCTTCCAGTAAGTGACACGTGTGTGGTTAGATGTGAGTTGCAGGCCTCCACGTGTCATCATCTGAGAGGGGTGCGGTCCAGACAAAAGAGCACTCCGTACCGCTAAAGGTACAGACAGGCGCAGCCAAGCGCAGACATGCGCAAACTCTCATGCTCCCCATTGTTGATTTTGAAGGTACGCTTTCTCTGAAAAGCATGACAGGGTTCTGACACTTGCCAGAAAAGCATAACAGAATTCTGTTATGCCCAGAAGCAGGGATAGAGAGATAAAAGGGAGAATCAGAGTGAGAGTGGGGGGGGAGAAAAAAGATAGACGAAAAACAGAGTGCAAGTTTTTACACACACACATTACTAGTTTCCAGTTTCTGGTGGTTCTGTTGGACTAACTTGATCGTCGGAGTGCAAACGGCCGCTAGAGGCGCCGTCTGTGTGTTTTGCAGGTCACATTTGAAGACATCTGAGAGAAAGTTCGGGGAGTCATTCCGCAGAAGACGCAGTCGCGTAGACGGGGCAGAGAGTACCACGAAGCGATTCCTCCACGTTCGAGTTGCCGGCAGGATCATTTGGCGCCCACCGTGGGGCACGAGTGAATCGTTGTCCCATATATACCACAGTTTTAAAGCTCACCAGAGTTTTATCAGTTTCTTTGATAGAGAAGATGCCTAGAAACAGACAACCATCACCTGCGCCATCCGCTGACGAAGGAGCTGTGATAATGGCGCAGGTCCTGGAAATGGTGCGCACGCTGCAGGATAACGCTGCAGCGTCGAAAGTTGAACAAGAAAGGATGCAGACGGAGTTGGCTGCGTCGGAAAGCAGGAACGACGAGCTGAATCGTGTCAACGAAGAGTTGAGAAGGACGCTGCAGGCGTAGAGGGAGCACGTTGTTGACGAAAGGGTGTCTAGGCAGCCCTCACCTCCAAGGGCATTTCCCATGCCATTCTCCCCTGAGATCATGGGAACCATGGTGCCTCCCAACCTGGTGGGGGTAAAAGCGTCGTTCAAGGGGGTAGAAGACCCGGAGGCGCATCTGACGGCATTCCACACCCAGATGATGTTGTCTGGGGGCTCAGACGTTGTGTACTGCAAGATGTTCATGAGCACATTGAGCGGAATCGCCATGGAATGGTTCGTGAGTTTACCAGAAGGGCATATCACGTCTTTCTCTCAGTTCTCGAAGCTCTTCACTGAACAATACATCGTCAACAAGGCACCTGCAGTGGTGTCCTACGACCTGTTCGACGCGCCAGTACCAGGGGGAGTCGCTGAAGGACTACCTCAACTGCTTTGGGGCACAAGTGGTTAGACTACCCAGCAAAGATGAAGATATGCTTGTGCACGCGTTTAAGAAGGGAGTGCTGCCTGGCCCTTTCAGCGAGTCTCTCATCAGGAGCCATCCCAGCACCTTTGCAGAGATCCGACGACGTGCGGTGGCGCACATAGTGGCAGAAACAGAGGTTTCTGAGAAGAGGGGAAGCGCTGCACCACCCAGACCGCGTGGAGGGCAAGGAAAACCACAGCAAGCAAGGGTGCATGAGGCCAAAGAGGGGAAGAAGGTGCGGGAAAAACCTCGTCCCTATGCACCAGGCAAAGAACAGAGCAAGGGGCGTGCAAGGGAGAATAACGCACCCCCGAGATACAACTTCATGGTGGGATTGGCGGATCTCATCGCCCTTCCTGCCGTAGCAGCAAGACTACGAGTACCAGAGAAGACAGATAAGGTACTCGGAAGGAAGAAGAATGAATGGTGTGAGTTTCATCAGGCCTTTGGCCATACACTTCATTCCTGTTTGGCGCTGGGACACCAACTGGCAGAGTTGGTGAAGTCTGGTTTTCTAGCAGATTACCTGCGTGAGCCGCAGGGTGATCGCGCGTCAGGATCCCAAACTGGAGAGCAACAGCATGAAGTCCCTGTGCATGGGGAAGTGCAGACGATCGCTGGAGGCTTCTCTGGTGGGGGATGCACAGCTTCACAAAGAAGGAGATACACTCGATCGGTGATGGCGGTAGATGCAGTGAATGAGAGTCATTACCCTGAGGTGGACATTATCTTCAGGAAAGCTGACCTACGGGACGTTGTCCCGCACGACAACGACCCTGTGGTCATTTCTCTCATCACAGCAGGAAGACGGGTGCATAGAGTACTCGTAGATCAAGGAAGCTCGGCGGATGTCATGTTCTGGCCAACATTCAACAAGCTACAGTTGTCCCCTGATCAGTTAAGACCGTACACTGGTTGTCTCTACGGTTTTGCAGGGGATCAGGTAGAAGTGCGGGGATACATCGAGCTGAGGACAACGTTCACTGACGAAACGACAGCCCGCACTGAAAAGATAAAGTACCTGGTGGTGAACGCCCCTTCTGCGTACAATGTCCTGTTGGGGAGGCCAACGCTCAATAGACTAGGCGCAATACCATCGACAAGGCATATGAAGTTGAAGCTGCCGTCGATGGAAGGGACCGTGATAACCATCAAGTCGGATCAGGCTGAGGCAAGACGCTGTTATGAGAACAGCTTGAAGCAAAAAAGAAGTGTGTGCCATGTCACCACAAAACCACCACCAGGCGTGCGCGAAGAGCGATTGGCGGTCAGGGAGACACAAGGCGCTCAGAGGATGGAGAACGCTGCGGTGGGGGGCTCCCAGGTAGCCCAAGTTGAAGAAGAAGAGGAAGGCACGATCACTCCTCGTGGGTCAGGGATCGCGAGAGCGGTCATGGCCAGTGAGAGAAGGCCCCACCCAGCTGAAGGATGGGTCGAAGTGGACATGAGGGGAAGAAAATTCAAGTTGGGGGGATCCCTCATTGAAGAAGAGCGAAGGCTGATCATGGGTGTGATTGAGAAGCACATGAATGCCTTTGCATGGTCAGCATCCGACATGCCAGGAATCGACCCCGATTTCCTCTGCCATCGTCTATCGATGGACCCCATGGTTCGACCGGTGCGACAGAGAAGAAGGAAATTCAACGAGGAGAAGAGGAAGGTGATCCACGACGAAGCGCAGAAGCTCCTTGTCGCAGGGCATATCAGAGAAATCCAGTACCCCGAGTGGCTAGCGAATGTGGTACTGGTGCAGAAGGCAAGCGGCAAGTGGAGAATGTGCGTGGACTTCACTGACCTCAACAAGGCGTGCCCCAAGGATTCTTACCCCCTACCCAGTATAGATGCTCTAGTTGATAGCGCCTCGGGGGGAAAGCTACTCAGCTTCTTGGACGCTTTCTCAGGGTATAACCAGATCAGGATGCACCCAATGGACGAATGCAAGACCGCGTTTATGACGGAACGGTCTTGCTATTGCTACAAGGTCATGCCATTTGGGTTGAAGAATGCGGGGGCTACCTACCAGCGGCTCATGGATAGGGTGCTCTCGCCCATGCTGGGAAGGAACGTACACGCCTATGTAGATGACATGGTGGTTACGTCCCAGGAGAAGAAGCATCATGCAGCTGATCTGGAAGAGCTATTCACCACCATTGCCAAGTATAGGCTGAAGCTCAACCCTGAGAAATGCATATTCGGTGTGGAGGCTGGGAAGTTCTTGGGTTTCCTCTTGACAGAGCGGGAATCGAAGCTAACCCGAGAAGTGTGCAGCAATCGTGGCAATGAGGAGCCCAACGACGGTGAAGGAGGTGCAACAGCTCACCGGTCGCTTGGCAGCACTGTCCCGATTTATGTCCGCTGGTGGGGAGAAAGGTCACCCATACTTCCAGTGTCTCAAACGCAACAGCAGATTTCTCTGGACACAGGAGTGCGAGGAGGCTTTCGTCAAGCTAAAGGGGTACCTGGCGAGCCCACCAGTCCTGCGAAAGCCCCAGGTAGGCATCCCTCTTCGTCTATACTTTGCTGTTACGGAGAGGGCAGTCAGTTCAGTTCTGGTGCAAGAACAGGAGCAGGCCCAGAGGCCTGTTTACTTCGTGAGTAAGGTGCTGCAAGGCCCTGAAACAAGGTACCAGGCCCTCGAGAAGGCTGCTCTGGCGGTGGTGTTTTCAGCCAGAAGACTCAGGCATTACTTCCACAGCTTCACAGTGGTCGTGATGACTGATCTGCCTATCCAAAACGTATTGAAGAAACCTGATGTAGCAGGCAGGATGGTCAAATGGGCAGTAGAATTGTCGGAATTTGATATTCAGTACGAGCCCCGAGGACCGATCAAGGGGCAGGTGTTCGCGGACTTCGTAGTCGAGCTATCATCCATCGCGACACCTGCAGAAGGGCTAAATTTCGATGGGTGTTATCGGTGGATGGCTCCTCTAATCAGCAGGGAAGCGGCGCGGGAGTCATCCTGGAAGGACCAAATGGGGTACTGATCGAGCAGTCCCTCCGCTTCGCCTTCAAAGCTAGCAACAATCAGGCGGAGTATGAGGCCCTGATCGCAGGAATGTTGTTAGCAAGGGAAATGGGAGCAAGAAATCTGCTGGCCAAGAGCGATTCGTTACTGGTCACCGGGCAGGTTACCGGGGAGTTCCAAGCAAAGGACCCCCAGATGCAGCCTACCTGGAGTATGTGCAGCTCCTGAAGACGTCCTTCGCCGAGTTTGAGTTAGTGCACGTGCCAAGAGAGCAGAATGCCCGAGCAGACCTGCTTGCCAAGCTGGCCAGCTCAGGCAAGGGGGGGAAGCAGAGAACCGTCATTCAGGAACCCTGAAGGTGCCGCGCGCGTTCGTATCAGACAACCAGGTGCTTCACGTATGCAAGTCAATGGAGCGTCTAACGATCGGTCATCGGTCGTTGACCCAACAAACGCTAAGAGCACCGAGGGTGAGATCGCGACCCTCAAAGACCGATGAGTCGATGGAGGTTCATGCGGAGAAGGAACCCGACACCTGGATGACGCCATACCAGCTATACTTAGAAGATGGTGTACTCCCGCTCGATTTGGCAGAGGCAAAAAGAATAAAGAGGGGTTCAAGTAAGTTTACTCTCATAGATGGAAGCCTATTTAGATTTGGATTTTCTCACCCTGTGCAGATCTGTGTACACGGCGAGCAATGCACCAGACTCATGTCTGAGCTGCACGAGGGGGTGTGCGGAAGCCATGTAGGTGGTCGCGCTTTGGCAAGTAGAGTACTCCGCGCGGGGTACTACTGGCCAAAGCTGAAGGAAGATTGCATAAGGTTTGCTCAGCGATGCACATGTAGCTGCATGCAGATTGGCACAAGGCACCCCCTGAGGAGTTGAGGTCCATCCATAGCCCGTGGCCATTCCATACATGGGGGATTGACATCCTAGGACCTTTTCCCCTGGCGACAAGGCAGATGAAGTTCCTCATTGTGGCCATCGAATATTTCACTAAGTGGGTGGAGGCAGAGCCAGTTGCACACATCACCGCACAGAAAGTCGAACACTTCGTCTGGAAGAACATTGTCTGCCGCTTCGGAATACCCAAGAGGCTGGTTTCCGACAATGGCACCAGTTCACAAGTCATCAGCTGAGGAAGATGTGTGAAGAGTTAAAGATACAACAGGTTTTCGCTTCAGTGGAGCACCCACAAACAAATGGGCAGGTGGAGTCAGCAAATCGAGTGCTGCTCAGGGGGCTGAAGCGAAGACTAGACAAGGCCAAAGGAGGCTGGGCAGAGGAGGTCCCCAGAATTGTATGGTCTTATCACACCACCCCACAGTCCAACACCCATGAGACACCCTTCAGCCTTGTCTATGGGACAGACGCCATGATTCCTGTGGAATACAGGAGAGCTCCCCCAGATTCTCGAACTTCGTTGCTGAAGAGTCCAATGAAGAGCGTAAGGTGAATCTGGATCTGCTAGACGAAGTGCGGGAAGAGGCCAGAGTCAGTGCCGAAGCTGTGAAGAGAAGAGTAGAGCGGAGGCAAACTCTAAAGTGAGGCCCAGGCGTTTCCAGGAAGGTGATCTGGTGATGAGAAAGGCGCATCAAAATGACATGCAGAACAAGTTATCCCCAAAGTGGACAGGCCCATACAGAGTGGTGGAGACATTGGAGAACGGAGCCTATCGCCTAGAACTTTGGAAGGAGGAGCAATCCCCAGAACTGGAACGCCACCCATTTAAAATTTTATTTCAGTTAAAGTTGTACAGTAATAGGCGTTCTCACGCTAAAAGAGCATGTTTGTATGTGGTGGAAACAGTTGAACAGACAAGGGGGCACTCTTTTCCCTAAGGAGGGTTTTTAACGAGGCCACCCAATTAAAGAAAAATTCCAGCATATAAAGCGTGCTCAAGTATTAAAGTTAAAATCCTCCTTGCCCCAGTGCAAGTGCAGGTGATTGGTTAGGCCCTACTTGCCCTAGGCGCAAGTACTGGCACCGATCTAAGTCTTCCTCACCCCAGGTGTGAGCGCAAACAGTTAAAGGTTTGAAAAGCCAGGGGTGCTAGTAAGACCAAGGGGGGGAAAGGAAAGGTTTTGACAAAACGTCCTTACCCACTTGGCATACACCAATATTGGCCCAGTAAGACTCTTAGTCAGAAACCTTTCTCACCCCAGGAGTGAGACAGGGAATGAGCGACTCAACCCCCAAAGGGTGATGACCTTGGGAAAGTAAAAGGGGTTAGCGAGAAACACTTTTCTTTCCCCAAGACGAGGCATCACTTTGAGCGATCGATGTCAAAGTCCTTTATGCACTTAGCGCTAGAGCGACAGAGAAAGCTAAGTAAAGACTAAAGAGCGATCACTGATGAGTTGTCGGTAGTTGGCTAGTAGTGCAAAGCAACGCACGAGGACTGTTAAACACCAAGCTGAGGGAATAGCCAGTCGTGATCAAGCAGAAGCAAAAGAGTAAGAGAAGCAGATCGCGCTAAGCCTAAGCTGGTTAACACTTAGTCGTGCGCAAAGAGTAAGAGAAGCAGATCGCGCTAAGCCTAAGCTTGTTAACACTTAGTCGCGCGCAAAGAGTAAGAGAAGCAGATCGCGCTAAGCCTAAGCTGGTTAACACTTAGTCGGGCGCAAAGTAAAAGACGAAGCTCAAGATCGCGCTAAGCCTAAGCTGGTTAACACTTAGTCGTGTGCGAAAAGAAAGGTAAAGCCCAAGATCGCGCTGAACCTAAACTAGCTAACAATTAGTCGCGCACATAAAGATAAGTGAAGTTCAAAGAAAATAGAAAGAGAAATTGAGCAGTTAAAATCAAGGTATATCACCAGAGATGTTCATACAATTGTCAGTTACAATGAGTTGAATGGTGCAGAAACGTAAGGTTACAGAATGAAGCTTTGTACAGAGAAGTCAAATTTACAAAAGGGGAAGAGATTCAGGGAGTAGGAGGCCTAAGTTTTCCATCTACCACTGAGTGATGAATGCTGAATTGTGAAAGGTCCAGTTCTGGGAGAACGCAGCGGACTTGCTCGAGCGCCAGCTAGAATCCATCAATGAGGGAATCAGCGCCCACGTTCATCAAGTCCTCTTTCTCCGCCTCCAGACTTTGCCTCGAAGCCTCCGCAGCATCCCTCTGCGTGGTAAGGGCAGCAAGGGAGGAGGCAGCTTCAGACAGCTTGCCCACTGCCTCCTCAAGCTTCCTTTCAGCAGCAGCAGTTGCCTCTTTGGTGGACTTGAGCATCTCCACCCGCTGAGAATCCTGTTGACGTAGGGAGGCGTTCTCAGCCTGTAACTCCTCCACCAGCTCAGTACTCCGTTCGCGCAAGGAAGAGTTCTCAGCCTGTAGCTCTACCACCTTGCAGTCCAGAGGACCAACAGTCTGCCCCATCAAGATCTCCATCTTGATGGTCTCCTGGACCTGCACCAAATACTCCTTCCTGGCCTTCTCCACCATGCCTCGCATCAGCTCAACAGACCCCTGAGCGGCTTCAAGGTCACTTTGCAGCGACTCCTTGTCGTGCTCAAGTTCCTTCACCCTTTTCTCCAGGGCTTTCTGCTTGCGATGCTGGGTGGAGAACTCCAGCGAGAGCACCACCTGCTTGGCAAGGTGTGCATCCATCTCCTCCCCGCTCCAGTCGACGAGCTCCCCGTTGCTGATGTGCTGTCGCACCATGGAGATAACTCTGCTGAAGTTCTCATGGTTGGCCCCAGAGTTGCTTGGGCGCGAGCCGGACCCACCATGTTCAGCATTTGCGGTGGAGATTGGTAGAGGAGGCGGGGCACCCTCGTTTTGAGCAGAAGCACCCCCAGCAGGGTGAGCGGATGGACCAGGTGATTGGCCTGCTGGGGGGGAAGTTGGCGGTTGAGAGATTGGGGGCAATTGTTGGCAAGGAGAAGGTGGGCATGCGGGCTCTGGGGCAGGTTGAGTAGAGGGAGAGGGAGGTGGTGAACCTTCCTCTACCTCCACCACCTCGATCTCTCCAGGCTGAAGAGACGAGACCCCCTCGACCACTGGCCTCTTCCTCTGGCGGTGAATGAGGGGGGAGCCAGAGCTTTCCTCTTCCACTGAGGCAGCAGCAGCAACAGGTACAAGCGAAGAAGCCTTCACCAGTCTTTTCCTTTTCTTCCCTTGCTCGGGGCCTTCAGCTGGCGCGACCGAGAGTGGAGGGGCTTCAATTGGCTCAGTGGTGGAAGAGGAGGAGCCAATCCCTTTGGTCACTCGACGTTTAGCAAGCTCTAACACCGGCAACCTTCTATCTTTCCCTGACATTGAATCTGCATAGGCAAGAAAGGGGAAAATTAGACAGCGAAGAGACGCAAGCAAGGTGAAACGTATGAGAGCATGCATGAGGAGGTATAAGTGTCCTAAGGGGCGGCAGAGAAAGAACTACCTATATATTTTTTCAGAGAAGCCACATCAAACTCATCCTTGATGAGGCGAGCGGAGTCAAACTTAGCCCCCAGGAGCAGCCCACACAGCTCGCGCTCGTAGGGGGCCATGGTCTCGAGGTCCTTGGGTTTTTTAAATGCAACCTGGGGAACCCAGTAGAGGGGGTACCCCTCGAGCAGATGAGGACTTTGTGGGGTGGCGGATATCATGTAAAATCTGCCCTTCTAGTCTTTGAAGGACTGCTGGTACAGGCCCAGAAGCACCCGTCCAGCAACCCCGTTCAGGCTGACCCAAAACCTATCCCCTGGTTTCTTCGCCTCAAAGAAGTAAAGTGATCCTGCCTGTTGACTGGAGCGCTGGAGAATGCCTCGTCAAAGGATCGACGTGCGCGCCGCTTCTCACTTCCGTTCCTCCTCTGGATCTATCTCAAGAACCTGCAAAGAAACGACACGGCGCCGCTGCGGCTGATCGCACTCCGACGCTCAAGTCAGTGACGGTATCACCAAATACTAAGAACTGGAATCGTGCAAACTCTCTCTCGCAAACAGCTTTGTCACTCGCAAGCGTAAAGTGTATGAACTGAACGTGCGTACCTTAGGAAATCTGTTAAGAACTCTTATATACCTGGTGATTTTCTCTCTCCTGGCAGTTACAGACTTGAACACGTGGCTCGTATCCAACCGTACACGTGCCATCATCTGGAGGCTCCCTGACTTGGCGCTGCTTCTATTCTCATTTTGGCTAAGTTACCTATGCATGGTACTGCCCAGCGCATAGCTAACTTAGGAGTGCGATCTCTACTGAAACTGGCGAGTTAGGGCCTTCATACACCTTCCCTGTGGTCTCGCCGGCCGCCTTCATAATCTGCTTCTCCTTCGTCTTTCGGCGATGTGCTTATTCTGGCGATCTCCGACTGCCTGGTCGCCTGAGTCTACATCTGGCGACTTCATCTTCAACCTGGCGATCGCCTATTCTGGTAAACTGGAAATCGGAACACGCCAACTTAACAATCGGCGACTACGCGTGCCTCCCGACTTCCTTCCTAACTGCCAACCTGGCGCCTTGTCAACACGCCTACACTGTAGCAGGGTGCCACGTCATCGCACCCGACCACCAGGGCGGCACACAAGCCCCCCAGTCTTAAGCGAAGACTTGTCTAGCGAAAAGACTGAAAAAGCCTTCGTTAACACCGGTCTACGTGGCATGGACGCAGAATTCCAAGCGATAGTACTTTCTGCTGCTCTGACGCTCCACCAAACCCTTCGCGCATCGTTCGACACGTGGCTTCATCAACGGCTCTCTTCATCTGCCGTTAGCGCTTCCAAACTTATTTCGAAAACCCTTAAACCCCTTACGCTCCTACTGTTCCATCACTTTCTTCACGCTTGCATACACTCTTATTTCCTTCTGCGAAAACTCTCGACGTTCCTCGACGCTCTAGATCACCGCCTCCCTTCAACGTTCTCCTGATCATCGAAAGGTAACTACTTTCATTCATCTGGTGGGTTTCCTTGCATTTTCACCGATTTGCATCATCCTGTAACTGTCTGGTGCATACGCTGTAGGCTGTTTTTCCATTTCTCCTTCTGCGTAACTTTGGGCTTTGTCGATCGTCGCAACGAACTCACATTCATTCGTCTTTCACCTTCCTTCTATGATCGAGTCAGCCTTTGTAACCCTCCTGATTGTTTTTCCTTTCTTTTTCCTTTGCAGTTGCTATCATGACTCGCACAATGATCACCCCGAACCCCCCTCCATCAGCGCGAAACCCCCCTTCACAAGCACACGACTCAACGCAAGTTCGTGGTGCTCCCTCTTCGCAGGCTGTGAGGCCTGCGTCTTCCCAAACCGCTCTGGCCCAGGCGACTCCACCAAACGCTGGAGGAGCCCCCATCCCTCTGCCAGACTTCAAGGCTTTATACCCATGGGCTAACCCAACCCTCTTAAAGGAAACCTCGTCGGTGAACACTGCGGGAGCGGTTCTGCGACTGACCAATGGGGACGAGGTCCACCAATCGTTTCACAAGGAGCACGATGAGAGAATGATGGTGCTGCCTTGCCCCGCCGCTCTGCCAGTGTGCGCCGATGGGCCCTTCTGCTTCGTCTACACCACTTTCTTCAAGAAGGTCAAACTCAGGTTCCCTCTTACTCGATTTGAGAGGGAGCTCTTAACCGAGCTCAACATCGCTGCCGCCCAGCTTCACCCCAACAGCTGGGCGTTTGTCCGAGCCTTCGAGATAACATGCGCCCACCTGGGGTTGCCCGCGTCAGTGGACGTGTTTTTATTCCTGTTTGAGGCCAAGCACCCAGGAGATCGCCTGTGGGTCAGCCTGAATGCCATTGCTGGGAGATCCATTTTCACCATCTTCCAGTAGTCGTACAAGGATTGGAAGGGGAAGTTCATCCAGGTTCGCGCAAATGACAAAGACACTTCCCTTCTTGACGGTTTCCCCTTGTACTGGGTGGACAAGGGGAAAAAGGAGTCCAAGAGCTGCTTCAGGAGGCCCAGAAGCCCTGATAGCATGGGAGCTTTGGATCGAGACCTTTGCCTATTCTGGAAGAGGGTGGCAGATGCCCACATAACATTCTTGACCCCCACCCTGATTTCCTTCGAGTTCTTTGAGGACCAGTTGGAATTCCAAATAGGTTAGGATGCTACACTCTTGTCTTGACATTGCTTCTGATATTGTTTCTGGGCGTCTTGTGCGACACGCACAAGACTTTGGTTTTATCTTTTCTGCATATGCCTGTTTTTGCTGTTTCATTGCCTTGTACACTAATCTTTTTCCCCTTTGAGCTAACTCATGCACTTTCGTTTCATGCAGATACCATGTTGGGTAAGAACATGCTCGCTGACTTGAAAGCGCTCGCCCGCAACCACGGGTTGGCGACCGGTTCCCAGACGGTGCCCAACTCGGCGGTCGAGAAGGCCATCATTCATGGGCGATCACCGCCTAAGGAGCCCACCCAACGAAAGAAACTGGTCCTTAAGAGGCCAAAGCGAAAAGCCCCCCAAGTTGTCCAAGAGGATGAGGAAGAGGACGACGAGGTCACTGAGGATGGCCTCGTTACAAAGAGGAAAAGGGTGGCACCACCTTCCCCACCTGCCCCACCCCCTCTTCCAGCTTCAACACCACCATCAGCACCTGCCCCTCCTCCCTCATCGCCAACACCACGAGCCCCTTCACCACCAGTCCAAGCAACTCCACTGGCCACTGCGCCACCAGCAGTCGAGGCTCAAGAGCCAAACTTTCTGGAGGACCCCCCAAGTGCCTCTACGCCCCATATCTCAGCTGGAGGGGGCCTTCCTTCAAATGCTTCAGCTGCAGAGAACGTTCCGACCGGGGATGAGGTTGCTCACACCTCCCCAATTCTAATCACCGAATCCCCGGTTGCGTCGCCACGCCAGGAAGCAAACATTGAAAACCCTGCTAAAGAAGGTGGCGGCGAGAACCCTCCACAAGCCCCCCTGGCGCCTCTCCAGGCATCCAACCTTTCCCTTGAAGTCACAAGGATGTGGGAACCTCTGACCGCCAAACTCAAAACCATTGCAGAGGATATCCCATCGATCATAACGAGAGCTGTGGAGAGCTCCACCAGGCGGCTACAGGATGATATCTACAACCTCAAGACCGAAAACAGCACTATGAAGGTCGAGGTGGAGAAGGTGTCATTCAGCCTGACACTCGCGGAAATGGAACATTCTCGAGTAGAGGATGCCCTGAGTACCGAGCTTAGGCTAGCGCGCAAGGAAGCTGCTGACCTTCGCCGCAAAGTCCATGAACTTGCCCAAGAGAAAGTTGAGCTAGAAAGCAAAATCGTGCCTCTGCGCACCAAGGCGAGCGACCTGGAGGCTCACATTCAAGCTAATGCCGATAAGGTACAAAAACTGGAGCAAAGGTCAATCGACCGCGAGAAGCTACTTGGGCAAGTAGAGAAAGCGAGAGACGACGCCATGGCTGATCTCGCCGAGGCAAACAAGGAGAAGGGGAAAATGGCTGCCGAGTTGGCCCAAGCTCAAACTGAATCCAAGAAGGTTACTAACGACCTTCTCCACGCTCAAGAGACTAACAAACAACTGCGAAAACAAGTCGAAGAGCTGGAGCAGCAGAACAAGGAGCTTAAGCAACAGGTTGAAGAATTTCAAAGGCAAATTGAAGAACTTAAGCTAAGCTCCGCTCAGATTCTGGTTGCTGGATTTGAAGCCGCTCGGGAACAATTCGCATGCCTATTCCCTGATCTTGACCTCAGCATGGTGTCGTTAAACAACGAAGTAGTAGATGGAAAGGTCGTTCCCGCCGAAGGCTCAACCAATTCCACCCCATCTGCTTCTTTATAAATTCACTTGTATTTACCTTGTAAAAACTCTTGCATATGCGTTTTGAACAGTTACTTATTTCAATAGCGAAACTTGGATATTCTTCCTTCTGACTCCTTTTGAGCGCTTTCAACCTCTTTGTATGTTTAACTTCGCCGAGTTTAACTTAGCGATTATGCAAACACAATCTTTGGCGTAACTGCCTCGAGCCAATTCAAACTTAAGCAATAATCGCTTTAAACAACGTGTACTCTTGAAGCACTAACCTGATCATAAGAAAAGCTTCCAAGCAACGAACTGTAACTTAATCATTGGTTCAAACAACGTCCCACTCGACCTGCTTTATCAAACAGGCCTTTCAACCTTCTCGCCGTGTTTGAACTTTTCGCGATCACCAAGACCTCTTGGTAACACCAGCTTTTCTTAGCCTCAGGCTTTGGCAGTCATTTCTTTATCTGGGGCAGAAATGCCCTTTGGGATCTTCCTTTACCCCCCTGAACTTCAGAGCTGAAGACCGGCTGGCTAGGCGTTCTCTTCGAACCTACCTTAGCCACCTTTCAAGCTTCTTCCGCCCTCTTCGCCATACCTGAACTCGTTCAAGACGAGAAGGATTTTATCTTGCCTATACCCGCATACAAGCGAGAAGGTCTTTTAACTCGCCAAAACTCGCTCATCGGCGAGAAGGACTTTTACTCGCCTGAACTCGCTCATCGGCGAGAAGGACTTTAAATGGCCTTAACTCGCTCGACGGCGAGAAGGACTTTGTCTGGTGCCTCAACTTGCCCAGGGTGTACATCTCCTCCCCCCTGGATGCACTGAGGGCCTTTTCTTTCTCGCCTGCACTCGCTCAACGGCGAGGAGGTCTTTACCTTGCCTCGACATTGCCCCAGGAGTTACATCTTCTCGCTCCCAGAAACACGGAGGACTTTTTCTCTTTCTCGCCTGCACTCGCTCAACGGCGAGGAGGTCTTTTTAACTTGCCTCAAAACGCGCGAGGGCGTTGAGGTCTTCCATCTGGTGCCTCCGATCGCCGAAAGACGATGAGGACTTAAAAACTTAACTGGTGCCTCCAATCGCCGAAAGACGATGAGGACTTTAAAATTTTTAGAAAGCACGCGATACATCTTTTCTTGCCTCAAATCATGTACAAATGACAAGGTCTTTTTTCAAAAATTTCGAAAATAGCACACATGCAATCTGGAAACACCTTATACTTCGAAAACTCTTCTTTTATTGGGTGGCCTCATTAAAAACCCTCCTTAGGGAAAAAAGAGTGCCCCCTTGAAACTGTTTTAACAGAGACATTGCAATATAACATTTGTGTTTGTCTTTACTTACAAAGCTCTTAACTATAGTACAACTTCAGGTGTGTGGCGTTCCAGGTACGAGGGATCGCCCCTCCTTCCAGCGTCTCTAAGCGGTAGGCTCCGTTCCCGAGTGCCTCGGTTATTCTGAACGGTCCAGTCTACTTGGGTGATAGTTTATTCTCCATCTCGTACTGGTGGGCCTTCCTCATCACCAGATCGCCTTCTCTAAACTGTCTTGGCATCACCTTAGAATTGTACCTTCGCTCGACCCTTCTCTTCACCGCCTTAGCCTTCAGCCTTGCCTCCTCCCTGACTTCATCCAGCAGATCCAGGTTCAGCCTTCTCTCTTCATTCGAGTCTTCCTCTACAAAGTTCTGGAATCTCGGCGAGCTCTCCTGGATCTCCACTGGAATCATGGCGTCACACCCGTAGACCAAACTAAACGGGGTCTCGTGGGTTCCTGACTGCTCGGTGGTGTGGTACGCCCAAACTATACGGGGTACCTCCTCAGCCCAACCTCCCTTGGCTTTCTCGAGCCTTCTCTTCAACCTTCTCAGCAACACCCGATTAGCTGATTCCACCTGGCCATTTGTTTGAGGGTGCTCGACGGATGCAAACACTTGCTGAATTCCCACCCCTTCACAAAGCTTCTTCAACAGGTGGCTTGCAAACTGCGTCCCATTATCTGACACCAGGCGCTTAGGCACTCCAAACCGGCACACGATGTTCTTCCATACAAAACCTTCGATCTTGTGCGCGGTGATCTGGGCCACTGGTTCTGCTTCAATCCACTTGGTGAAATACTCGATCGCCACCACCAAGTACTTCATCTGCCTGATCGCCAGTGGAAAAGGTCCCAGGATGTCGATTCCCCAAGTATGAAACGGCCAAGGGCTATAGATCGACTTCAACTCCTCGGGAGGTGCCTTGTGCCAATCGGCGTGCTGCTGGCATTGTTTGCAGCACTGGGCATACTTCTTGCAATCTTCTCTCATGGATGGCCAATAGTAGCCTGCACGGAGAGTCCTTGCAGCCAGAGCTCGACCCCCGACGTGACTTCCACATATTCCTTTGTGGAGCTCTGCCATAATTCTCGTGCACTTCTCGCCGTGTATGCACTCCAGGAGTGGGTGAGTGAACCCAAATCTGTACAGATCGCCATCAATCAATGTATACTTGCTGGAATTTTTCTTTACCTTCCTAGCTTCTGTTGGATCCAGCGGGAGGAGACCATCTGCCAAGCACCGCTTGTACTGTGTTATCCAAGTGTCTGGCTCATGGGTGGCGCAGACCTGCATCACGTCCACCTTCTCTCCTCGACATGCTCTAATTCTTGGCGATCTCAAAGTTTCTTGCGTCAAAGACTTATGGCTTCTCGCTGCCCTCTTCGTCGACTTGCTTATCTGAAGGACCAGGTGATCTGCTACAAATGCCCTCGGCGTCTTCAGAGTTTCTTGAATCACCGTCCTCTGCCTACCCCCCTTGCCTGAACTGGCGAGCTTAGCAAGCAAGTCAGCTCGGGCATTCTGCTCTCGGGGCACATGCACTACTTCAAAAGAGGCAAAGGAACTCTTCAATTCCTGCACATACGCCAAATAAGCCGCCATTTGTGGATCTTTAGCCTGGAACTCGCCTGTTACTTGCCCGGTGACTAGCAGCGAGTCACTCTTAGCCATCAGCACCCTAGCCCCCATTTCTTTGGCCAGCAAAATCCCGGCGATCAGCGCCTCATACTCTGCTTGATTATTGCTGGCTTTAAAGGCAAACCTCAAAGATTGTTCAATCAGCACGCCGTTGGGTCCTTCCAATATGACTCCAGCACCGCTACCCTGCTGGTTTGACGATCCATCCACCGAGAGTACCCAACGGAAGTCGTCTCCTTCAACCCGCGTCGCCTCTGAAGAGAGCTCGACTACAAAATCTGCAAAGATTTGCCCCTTGATCGGGCCTCGAGGCTCATATTTAATGTCAAACTCTGACAACTCCACTGCCCACTTCACCATTCTTCCTGCAACGTCAGGTTTCTTCAAGACCTTCTGGATGGGCAGGTCAGTCATCACCAATATTGTGAAACTGTGGAAGTAGTGGCGCAACCTCCTCGCCGAAAACACCACGGCCAACGCAGCCTTCTCCAGGGCCTGATATCTCGTTTCTGGGCCACTTTACTCACGAAATAAATAGGCTTCTGAGCCTGATCTTGATCCTGGGCGAGCACGGCGCTCACTGCCCTCTCAGTCACAGCGAAATACAACCTGAGAGGGATTCCCGCCAGTGGTTTGCACAGAACCGGCGGGCTCGCCAGATATTCCTTCAGCTTGACGAAAGCTTCCTCGCACTCTTTCGTCCAAGCGAACTTGTTATTGCGCCGCAGGCATTGGAAATAGGGATGTCCCTTTTCTCCGCTCGCTGACACGAAGCGAGATAGGGCCGCCATCCGACCCGTCAGCTGCTGGACTTCTTTCACTGTAGCCGGGCTTCTCATCGCCAAGATGGCGGCACACTTGTCCGGATTGGCCTCTATTCCCCTTTCAGTCAAAAGAAAACCCAAGAACTTTCCAGCCTCCACGCCGAAAATGCATTTCTCCGGGTTGAGCTTCAACTTGAACTTGGCGATCGTCGTGAACAATTCTTCCAAGTCTGCTACGTGCTTGCTCTTCTCCTGCGAGGTCACGACCATGTCATCGACGTAGGCTTGCACGTTCCTTCCCAGCATCGGTGCAAGTACTCGATCCATCAACCTCTGGTACGTGGCCCCCGCGTTCTTCAGCCCAAACGGCATCACCTTATAGCAGTAGCACGACCTCTCCGTCATGAAGGCTGTTTTTTCTTCATCCATGGGATGCATCTTGATCTGATTATAGCCCGAGAAGGCGTCCAGGAAACTCAGCAGCTTGCACCCTGCAGCACTATCGACCAGGGCATCAATGCTTGGTAAAGGATACGAATCCTTTGGGCAAGCTTTGTTCAGATCGGTGAAATCGACGCACATGCGCCATTTCCCGTTACTCTTCTTTACCAGCACGACATTTGCCAACCACTCAGGGTACTGGACTTCCCTGATGTGGCCTGCAGCGAGGAGTTTCTGGGTCTCGTCCTTGATTGCCTGCCTCCTCTCTTCATTAAATTTCCTTCTTCTTTGTCGCACCGGTCTCACCATGTTGTCCATCGCCAGATGATGGCACAAAAAGTCGGGATCGATCCCGGGCATGTCCGAAGCGGACCAAGCAAACGCGTCCAGATGCCGCTCAATCACCTTGGCGATCTGGTCCTGGAGATCGACCTCCAGAGATCTTCCGAGCTTGAAAACTTTCCCCCCGATCTCCTTCTCGAGCCACTGCTCGACGGGTTTGGGCCTGGATTCTCTGGCGATCACCGCCTTGGCGATCCCCAGTTCCCTTGCTTCCTCAGGGCGATTCCGCGCCACTTCTTCCTCCAGGCCAGCATTCCTCTCCCCCAGCTCAGCATCTACCATCTCTACATCCCTTCCGGCGGCCTCCTCTATTACCGGCGGTCTGGGCTTCACACCGGGAGGCGGGGTGGTCGTTACATAGCTCACTGATCTTTTATTTTTCAGGCTATTTTCATAGCACTTTTTCGCTTCTTTCTGATCAGACTTTATCGTGATCACCACCCCTTCCATGGACGGCAGCTTCACCTTCATGTGCCGAGTCGATGGAATTGCGCCTATCCTGTTAAGAGTGGGCCTTCCCAACAGGATGTTATATGCTGAAGGGGCGTTTACGATGAGGTACTTGATTTTCTCCGTCCTCGACCCAGCCTCATCGGTAAACGTGGTTCTCAGCTCAATGTACCCCCTGACCTCCACCTGGTCGCCAGCGAACCCATACAAGCACCCTCCATAGGGCCTTAGCTGGTCAAGGGGCAATTCCAGCTGCGTGAAAGTCGGCCAGAACATTACGTCTGCCGAGCTTCCTTGGTCCACCAGAACTCTATGGACCTTCCTTCCCGCCGTGATCAACGAAATAACAATGGGATCGTTGTCATGAGGCACAACGTCCCGAAGATCCTGCTTGGTGAACGTAATGTCCACTTCCGGCGAGTGATCTTCAAACATGTCCACTGACATCACCGATCGCGCGTACTTTTTCCTCTGCGATGCGGTGCATCCACCACCTGAGAAACCCCCTGCAATGGTGTGGATCTCCCCATGGATAGGCATCTCGTGTTGCTGGGCTTCTCCACCTGCCGGCTGGGAACTCGACGCTCCTCCGGTCCTTCTGTCCAGCAGATAGTCGTTTAGGAACCCGCTCTTAACCAGATCGTCGAGCTGGTATCCTAAAGACAAACACGAGTCCAGGTTTTGGCCAAAGCATTGGTGAAACTCGCACCAAACGTCCGGCTTTGACCCCAACACCTTGTCGCCCACCTTCTCGGGCGCCTTCAACCTAGCAGATATGTTAGGGATAGCGATCAGGTCCGCTAGTCCCATGACGAATTTGTGCTTAGGCGGGCGATTGTACTCTCGGCGTGCTGGTTGTTGGCGTGCTAGCGGTTGGCGCGCTTGGCTTCTTCCCTTATTTCTCCTATTGTAGGGATAGCGAGTCCTTTGGTCTTTTCTGGCCGCCGCTGCCGTTTCCAGCACCCTCTGTGGCTGGATCCTGGTCTGGGCGCGTGGCCTGGCGGGAGCCACGCTGCCTCTCTTCTCGGCGACTTCACTCTCGTCGGCGATATGGGCCACCGCAAGTCGCCTGACTTCAGCAAACGTCGCTGGGTGAGCCCTGATCAAGGCCTCGTAGAATGGCCCTGGCTGCACGCCCTTCTTGAAGGCATAGACCAGCATTTCTTCATCCTTGGCCGGCGATCTGACCATCTGCGCTCCGAAGCGATTGAGGTAGTCTCCGAGGGACTCCCCATGGTACTGCCTTATATCAAACAGATCATAGGACACCCTGGGCGGTGCCTTGTTCACAATATACTGCTCGACAAAGATTTTCAAGAATTGTTGAAAATTAGTTATGTGGCCATTAGGCAGGCTCACAAACCACTCCATCGCCGTTCCCTGGAGCGTGCTCACGAACATCTTACAGTAGACGGCGTCCGACCCTCCCGACAGCATCATCTGCGTGTGGAACGTGGTCAGATGAGCCTCTGGATCCTCCACGCCAGTAAAAACAGCTTTAACCGGAACCACGCTCGTGGGAATTGGCGTGTCGGTAATCGCCTGAATGAAAGGCATTGGGAAAACACGAGGTGGCGTCGACGGTGCCACCTCTTCAGCTGAAGAACGACCCTGCTGCTCCTGAAGAGCTCGACGCAGCTCCTCAGCTACCTTGCTGAGCTCCTCGTTCCTGGCGCGAGAGGCGACCAGGTCTTCATGTATCCTTGCCTGCTCGACGCGCGAGGCTTCTACAGTCGCCTGCAACGAGCGCATCATTTCTGCCATCTGCGCCATGGTCATGGCGGCGTCGCCTTCAGCTGCGACGGGAGCCACGGGACTGGAACGATTGCTTCTCATCTTTCTCATTAACTTCAGCGAACCACAGAAATTCAGCAAATAACACTTCGCAGAAAACCACCAAAGAACTCGAACCTCCACCAGACAGATTGCGCGCAAGCAACAAAAGACCTCACTCCACCGATTGAAAGACAAACAAACGGCACAAAACACAAACTCACCGAACGAAACTCAAAGAAATTGCCAACGACGGTTGCACCAGCATACAACCGCGCAGAAAACCTCGAAAACTTCCACGAACTCACGCTGTGGATGGGAGCACGTTTTACACGGCCCCACGGTGGGCGCCTGATGATCCTGCCTGTTGACCGGAGCGCTGGAGAATGCCTCGTCAAAGGATCGACGTGCGCGCCGTTCTCACTTCCGTTCCTCCTCTGGATCTATCTCAAGAACCTGCAAAGAAACGACAGCGGCCGATCGCACTCCGACGCTCAAGTCAGTGACGGTATCACCAAATACTAAGAACTGGAACCGTGCAAACTCTCTCTCGCAAACAGCTTTGTCACTCGCAAGCGTAAAGTGTATGAACTGAACGCGCGTACCTTAGGAAATCTGTTAAGAACTCTTATATACCTGGTGATTTTCTCTCTCCTGGCAGTTATAGACTTGAACACGTGGCTCGTATCCAACCGTACACGTGCCATCATCTGGAGGCTCCCTGACTTGGCGCTGCTTCTATTCTCATTTTGGCTAAGTTACCTATGCATGGTACTGCCCAGCGCATAGCTAACTTAGGAGTGCGATCTCTACTGAAACTGGCGAGTTAGGGCCTTCATACACCTTCCCTGTGGTCTCGCCGGCCGCCTTCATAATCTGCTTCTCCTTCGTCTTTCGGCGATGTGCTTATTCTGGCGATCTCCGACTGCCTGGTCGCCTGAGTCTACATCTGGCGACTTCATCTTCAACCTGGCGATCGCCTATTCTGGTAAACTGGAAATCGGAACACGCCAACTTAACAATCGGCGACTACGCGTGCCTCCCGACTTCCTTCCTAACTGCCAACCTGGCGCCTTGTCAACACGCCTACACTGTAGCAGGGTGCCACGTCATCGCACCCGACCACCAGGGCGGCACATAAAGGAACACCTCCACCGAGGCGTTGTGCCCAAAGTGGTTACACAGGATCTGAAACGCCCGGATGAAGGCCCAGGCGTTGGGGTGGAGTTGGCAGGGCGCGACGTTCAACTCCATCATCAGCTCTTTCTCGAAGAAGGTGAAGGGGAGTCGCAGCTTCAACCTTTTGAAGATCGCGGAGTAAACAAAAACGAAGGGCACCCCATTGGTGGCCCTGTCGTCAGCGCAAATGGGCATCCCTCGGGGAGGGATGCGGACTCGGATATGGAAGTCGTTTTCCCTGTCTATGGAACACGAGGGTTCGTCCGGGTCGTGGCTCAGGAGTGAGTTAAGATGGTCCTGAGGTAGCAAGATGGACGTTTCAGATAGCAACGCCAGAGGGGCCCAGTCATAGACCTTGGCGTTGTCATGGAATGAGGTGGTAACAGGCGGTGGCGAAGCTGGTGCACTCGCGGAGGGTTGTGCACCAGAAGAAGAGACAATGACACGAGCGGTCTGCTTCAAGCGAGCCATCGAGAGATAGCTGCAATGGAGGAAAACGAAGGGTCAGAAATAGAAAGGGAGGGAGTGATGAATGGTTCGGTGAAAAACAGAGAGAGGAAATGAGAAAGAAATGCCCAGGTAAAGGAGAAAGAAGGGGAGGCAGAAGTCAAGGCGGAAACACGAGAAAAACCCTAGCGCGGGTTGAGAAGAAGAAAAACAGGGAAGATGGATGCACGATAACTAGAATAATAAATGCAATCGGTAAAGATGACCAAAAAGGGGCCAGGGAAAGGAAAAACCATACCTTTGAATGATCGCAAGAGATTGGGAAGCAGAGAATTTGAAGGAAGATGGGTGCGCAGAAGAGAAGTTCGCAGAGAGTCTGGGAGTCGAATGAAGAAGATGAAGGAACAGTGGAAGGGCGCGCCAATTTGAATAAAAGAAGCGCTAGCGACGCACAACGCTGGCCGTTGATGGCGCCACATGTCGCGAGATTAAGAGAGGGAGTCCAAACGTTAAAGAAGCAGCACGTGAGGTGGCACGTGAGGCGGCCCCACTTGCCACGTGGACTGAAGGCACGACCACTTAGTCTCTTCGCTGAGAACGAGTTCTCGACTCGAGACTGGGGGGCTTGTGATCCGATCGGTCATCGGTAGTCGATGACGTCAGCATCAGAGAACCACGTGGACCACTCGCAGGGTGACACGTGGACCAGGTGGCAGAGAGGTCGGGGGGACGATCGCCAAGAGAGGTGATCGGTGGTCAGTAACCAAGTTACCACCGACAGATCAGGCGGCAGAGAGGTCGGGGGATAGATCACCCAGAATGGTAATCGGTGGTCAGTAGCCAAGTGACCACCGGCAGATCAGTTCCTAGACTCGCGCCTGGAGGCAGAGCGCGATAAGCGAATAAACACTGATCAGTCATCGGGTGTATTGTCATCGGGGTCTCGTGTTACACGCAGTTAAACTGGGACTGAGGCTCCCAGCGAGAGCGTTACGCATGGACCTCGCATGAACACACCTCAAGGAATCGTGCACGAGACTGGCCTGAGGGAACTAGTAAGCCAGTCGGTGGTTGGTGATTCCCTCAACCCATTACACGTGTGTCATCCTGAAGGGTAAGTCGCCTACGCAGAGAGTAACGTTTGGTGAGTGTGCCTAGACCAGCCACACCCGACGTTCTCCTAAGAGTATGTAATTTACCCAGATAAGAGAAGCATCCTAAGTTACTCCGCAAGGGCGTAACTTAGGCAGACAAAGAGAGGCGCTAGAGCCCTTCCAGTAAGTGACACGTGTGTGGTTAGATGTGAGTTGCAGGCCTCCACGTGTCATCATCTGAGAGGGGTGCGATCCAGACAAAAGAGCACTCCGTACCACTAAAGGTACAGACAGGCGCAGCCAAGCGCAGACATGCGCAGACTCTCACGCTCCCCATTGCTGATTCTGAAGGTACGCTTTCTCTGAAAAGCATGACAGGGTTCTGACACATGCCAGAAAAGCATAACAGAATTCTGTTATGCCCAGAAGCAGGGAAAGAGAGATAAAAGGGAGAATCAGAGTGAGAGTGGGGGAAGAGGAGAAAAAAGATAGACGAAAAACAGAGTGCAAGTTTTTTCTCACACACACATTACTAGTTTCCAGTTTCTGGTGGTTCTGTTGGACTAACTTGATCGTCGGAGTGCAAACGGCCGCTAGAGGCGCCGTCTGTGTGTTTTGCAGGTCACATTTGAAGACATCTGAGAGAAAGTTCGAGGAGTGATTCCGCAGAAGACGCAGTCGCGTAGACGGGGCAGAGAGTGCCACGAAGCGATTCCTCCACGTTCGAGTTGCCGGCAGGATCACCTGAAATGGGGCTTTCTTATGGGCGGGCCTAGCATTACTGTTACCTTACTCTTAGGATAACCTAGCGCGTGGGTTCCCTAACTGGAGTGCAACCTCTGACGGGATGACCACCTGGATGCCTCCTCGTGCACCTAATCTTTGGGTTCACCCGCCTCTGAGAGTGCCCTAGCTGCTCACGTGCCATGCATGCAGCTCACCCCTGATCTCGGCCCTTGCTGACCATATCGTTCCAGTGGCTTTTATACTTTGTGTCACGCCTGAATGCGTCGTCCACTCTACATGCATGGGCACTCAAGATCTAGGCTTCTCCCTTACTGATAACTGGTGTATGATATGGGATCCACTTCTCGTGGCCCATCTCTACTATTTGGACTTCTGATGTCCGACCTCTCCACACTGCTGAGTGGCAAGTCGGTGCATCCTGATAACCGATGTCTGACCACTCCCGGCTCATTTGGCGCACGTGTTTTGCAAGGTACTGGCCCGCGCTGCTCGTGGGACCCTCTTACGTGGCACCAACGTTACCAGTGGTTAGTCAACGCCCCCCAGCCTCGAGCTGTAACTTGTTCAGCAAAGAGGCTAAGCCCTTGCCCTGGGTGATCTACGTGGCTCTGCGCGACAGGACGTAAATACGGCGCCAAAGTGACGTCCTTCCGGGCCCGTCTTATTTGTTCACACATGTCTTGATCAATGACTAGGGTTTAATGTTGCTTACACTTCTTCATTTGCTTTTAAACTCTGGAAAAACCTGCGCGTCTAATCGCTTGTTACATAATTCTCTGAAATTCTTCGATCATTTCGCCTTCTTCCTCAAGCATTCGCGCACTTCTTTCACGTCTTTCTGCCTTCTTCACTTTTGTCTGCAGGTATGACATTGACTCTTATTCACCCCTGTTTACTAGTTCAGGATAACTGCTTATTTGCTAAATCTTTACATCAATTACTTCCTGTTTCTGGGTTTCCTTTTGATTTAAGAAACGCTAAACTCTGGTAGATGTTGTTTCTTGAAACATTGTGTTTGCACTTTTCTTCCACATATTCGCATGGTTTATCTCCATATCTCTTGAACTTTGTATGCAGGCATGGGTTTAACTGATATCCTCACTCGTCTTCACGGGGTTTCTAGGGATGTGGGCACTTCTCTTCAACATGCTCGCGCCCTCGCCGCCGCTGCGTCTTACCCGTTCCCTCCAATCCTGGGGTTTCGGTCCCTCTTCCCGCCGTTCAACCATCTCCCACTTCCCTCTCGTGCTGGGGAAAAGCCGTGGTGATTGAGTCATACGAGGATTCTGCTGAGGGGCCAATTTACAAAAAACCCAAACTTACTCTGGTGATGGTATCACACTCTTCTTCCTCCGATCGCTCTGCCTCGCCCCGTGGTTGCTCGACCGGTGTTAGGACCGAGCGAAAGCCGAGTTTCGTCAGCAAGCCAAAAGGTTTGAGGAACTTAAGGCTGACCTGACTGGAGATGTCCTGGATGCTTACGACGAGGGTTTCAGGGATGCTCTCGCTCAAGTTGCTTGTGTGCATCAAGAAGTGGACACTACACCCTTTTCTGCGTCGAACCTGGTTGATAATGGGAAGATTTTTCCCAGGGTCTTTCCTTGACTTGTATTGAAGCACAAACTCTTTTATCTGCTTGCTACTTTTACTGTTTGAACTTATATCCGCTTTACTTATGTTTGCCAAACTGCATTTTGATTCTCAAAACTATTTCTGTCGTGGTGCCAGGCGTCAAGACATTTCTTTGCATGTTCTGCTGCCTGCCCCCTTCGTCACGTGGGGAGGCTTTCACTGTGAACTGGGTGGTTCCATCTTGGCGTTCTTCGCAAGGGAAACAAACTCTCAACTGACCTCGGCTTCACTGAAAGGCGCGAAGGATTTATCTGGCGAATTATTTTATCTTACCTTGGTGCTTTCACTCGTGAGGGGAGGTGTTCTCTCACGAACCTACCTCTCTGCTCGCAAGGCTTCTAGTGCATGGAAAATTAATTCTTAACTGTCCTCAGCTTCGCTCAAGGGCGAGGAGGATTCAACTGATAAATGTTAACTAACCTCAGCTTCGCTCGAGGGCGAGGAGGATTTAACTGATTACTATCACGTTTAACCTTAGCGCTTTCACTCGAGAGGGAAGGTGTTCTCTGCAAACTTACCTCTTCGCTCACAAGGCTTCTAACGCGAGGAGAAAAAATGCTTTATTGACCTCAACTTCGCTCGAGGGCGAGGAGGATTTATCTAATAACTATTACGTTGGACCTTAGCGCTCTCACTCGAGTGGGAAGGTGTTCTCTGCGAACCTACCTCTCCGCCTACGAGGCTTTTAACGCGAGGAAACAACTGCTTTACTGACCTCAGCTTCGCTCGAGGACGAGGAGGATTTATCTGGTGAACTATTTCGTTCAACCTTGGCGTTTTCACTCGAGATGGTGATGTGATTCCACTAGCCATATAGAGAATGATTCTTGACATTCTTAGGAATCACCTTGAGCTGGACATTATTGAGGCACTTTTCTTAGAGTTGGACCATTGTTCTAAGACAAGAACTCACCAAAAACTAGAACCAAATCCCAAACTCATTTGGATGTTCCACATATTGTCAAATTGAATCAACAAAGAGAGGTAAAATTAAAACACACTGAACAGAAAAGGATGATAAGCAAACTGAACCGAACAAAGTGAAATTAAAAGGCAAAGAACGGAAAAATAGGTGCTGGAAAACAAGAACAGCCGAACCAAAACAACAAGACAACAAGGTAGAACTAGGAATTAACAAAGTAGAAAGGAAGGAGAGAAGAATTGCTCATGAAGATGGATGAATGATGGATGATCTCGCCACTAGAAGTGTGGATGCTCCTAGATGAGAGTGTCGCTGCCACTTGAGGACACCATGGATCCTTCAAGATAAGACTAGAGAAGAAGGCTCAAAAGCTCTCCAAATGCTCACTCCAATTTTGAGTATAGTTTCTTTAGATAAATTCAAATCTGAATTTTACAAAGAGAGCACCTCTATTTATAGCCTAAGGTGCTGAAAATGCAAGCTAAAACAATTCAAATTTCCCTCCTAAAGCAAGCTAAAACCGGCGCCTATTTCAAGTCATGAGGAAGGTGTGACTCCTTTCTTTACTTTGGCACCTCCTATTCTACTTCTACACCTATCTACTAACACCCCACCCCCCCTAAAGCTCCTAACTAAAGCCTCGAAAGATGCTATAACAATAGAGGTTTCTAATGTTTCCCTCTAAGCACCTTCAACAATATTTATTTAATACTTGGCCTTGCCCTTCATGAGATGAACTTGGGCTTTTTGGGCTTTGGCCTTCTTGGGCTTGGGCTTGGGCTTTGGGCCTCATCTTTTGCAAAGAATAATAAGAAGAACTTTAAATGTGAGGGCGAATGATCTTGTCCTTCATTATTAAAAGCCTTCTCTATTTGATTCACATCATACTCCCCGAGTTGGAGAGAATTCGCCCACGAATTCTGAATCCCTGCATATAACAAAGTCAGTTTACTTTTACAATCAAAAGTGTAAGAAAAAGGAATACATGACTTAGTGGATGGAACCAAAGGGATTGCAGAAAAGGAGGTCCTATAAATCGACCAAGTTGGAAAAATTTGTTTGGGAATGATGATGTTTTTTGGAAAAAGACCTCTTAAATGGTGAAACCCATTAGGAGGTATGAAAAAATCATCCCTAACATATTTTAACCAAGTTGGTGTTGAAATAGGAACCTTGGGTAATGAAAAAGATAAAGAAGGGGAAGACCTTGGAGGGTCCATTTGAGGCATAGCACGAGTCAACATGATGGATTTAGAGGAGAAAATGGTGTGACTCAGTGTAATACTTACTTCTTTTTCTTTCTCATTTTCTCTTTTAGTTTTCATTTTTATTTGGTCCTCATGAACCTCTTTGGGAGAGAGGGGTTTTAATATAACCTTGCGCCCTAGGAAGGAAAAAGACATTGTATTGGATAGGCCATCATGTAAAACATGTCTATCATATTGCCAAGGCCTTCCAAAAAGAAGATGAGATGCTTCCATGGGCACAACATCACATAAAACCTCATCTTTATACTTTCCTATTGCAAAGTTAATGAGGACTTGTTTATTCACCATGATTTCACCTACTTCACTAAGCCATTTTAATTTGTAGGGCTTGGTATGAGAGATAGTGGGTAAGGCTAACTTCTCCACAACTCTTGTACTAGCCACATTAGTGCAACTTCCCCCATCAATAATCAAGGAACATAACTTGTTGTTGATAAGACATCGGGTGTGAAAAATATTTTCTCTTTGAGTATCATTCAAAGATTTTGGAATTGTGCCCAACATATGTCTCATCATCCATAAGTCACCTTCACAAGGACTTTCACTCTCATTTTCACTTGATGGTCTAGAAGGTGAAGAATGCCTAGGTGAATTGGAATCATGCTCACTAACTACAATGCCTTCATGCATGTACATACTTCGTTTAGAAGGGCAATTAGCAGCAATGTGACCATATCCCAAACATTTAAAACACTTTTGACTAGACGATTTAATTGGGGATTTAGGCCTAGAAGTAGATGGCGTAGGATCCTTGGATTTGAAAGAAGAATCTTTGGAAGGATGTTTAGAAAAAGAAGTTTTGTTTCTCCAAGACTTGGAGTAGTATCCATCATTGGAAGCATTTTTAAAAGAGTTTTTCTTAGCAAGTTGGGCTTCCACCTTCATTGCAAGATGAACTAAAGAGCCCAATGATGAATACCCAATGATGATACTCTTGTAACTCAACAATGTCTTGAATATCCTTCCTAAGACCACTCACAAACCTAGCAACCATGGCTTCTTCACTCTCTTCTAATTCAATTTTAAGCACAAGCGTCTCAAGCTCCTTATAATATTCATCCACATTTAGCGTGCCTTGTTGAAACCGTTGGAGTCTCAACATGAGGTCTTTCCTAAAATGTGGGGGCACAAACCTAGCGCGCAAATGATCCTTCAAAGAGTTCCAAGAGTCCACGGGAGGACCCTTGTGATAGATAATGTCCTTTACTCCATGCCACCATTTCTTGGCATAATCACTAAACTCTAGGGTGGCTAGCTTAAGCTTATGCTCATCTTGGATCTCATGGATCTCAAAAATTTGTTCACACTTAGCCTCCCAATCTAAATATACATTTGGATCACTAGAGCCATTAAAACAAGGAAGCTTGACCGAAGGAAGCCTAGACTTTGCATCTTGATAGAAGCCATTGTCGTAGTGATGTCTTTCCCCTTGATGATGATGTCTTTGTCCATGGACTTGAGGTGGAGTTCTCCTTCTCCTATGCTCATCTTCACGGCCAAAATCATTTGAAGATGCTCTTGTTGAAGGTCTATGTGCAAGATGCTCATCATGGATTGAAGGAGATGGTCTAGTTTGTTGCACCTCCAACTTTTGCAATTTCTCCTCCAACCATCTAATTGTTCTTTGAGCTTCATGTAATTCACCAAGGATTGAAGCTTTGGAAGGAGAATTCTGCTTGTAGGATGCATCACTTGAAAATCCAGCCATTTGTAATTAAAAACAGCAAACACACAAAAACAGCAAACAAGTTAAAAATTAGCAAAAAAAAAACAGTGAGCTTGGCAATGAAACTGCCGAAGTGAAATGAGGCAGAAAAAAAAAAGTCACTCTCAAAGAAATAATGTTGTTGCACCAATCTGATCTTGAGGCCTTGGAATCCTCAAATGAAAGATGTCAGAGCAAGCACACCAATCTCAAGAGCAACCACCACAAAACCAATGAAACAATAAAGACAAACAAGAAAAGGTATAAGCAAGGAAAGGTAATTGCAAAAGGAAAACTATATGTAAGACAAACTCAAAGAGTAAAGAATGAAAGACAATCAAGAAAATAAAGAACTCAATGAGAAAGTAGGCACACAAAAGAATACTTAAGGAAAAGCACTAGAGTAGATGAAGAAAACAAAAAATTTAGCTACTGGAAATTTTTTTTTAAATGCAAACTGTGCTTGATATTCACTGATTTAACTGGAATGATGTAGAGCGAACTGGATTATGAAATTTAAACCACAGAAGCTTCAAGATGTTAACTCAATAATGGCACTGGAATCAAATAAAAGAAGTAAGCCAATTAATTGAGATAAATTTTTTAAAATCGCTGCCAGATTACCGTATTCTTTTCGGCAGAATTGTACACTTTTTTTATTTTATTTATCATTTTTTGTGTACTTTGAATTTTTGAATGATTATTTTTTCTACTCTTTTCTAACACTTTGAATATCAGAAATCCAGAATTTTCCAGTCAGTAAATCAATTGAAATAGGGAAAAACAGTAAGCACTTTTTTTAGAAACAGAGGAATCCTAATAGGAACAAAAAACAGAATTATGAACTAGCAAAGACATAATGGAAAATGATGTATTGGAACTTGTATAGGTCTAGAATACAAGTATGAAATCAATTCTAAAAAGAAAATGCACAAAGGATCAATATCAATTCAGAAAATTATATGACACTAAAGCAAGAAACAATCAAAAACAATAAAAGTACTACTAGAAGTAATGACAATTATGGAATAACATGACTAAGACAAAACTTGACATGATTACAAAATTAAAAGACATATGACAAAAAATAACAACAAGTGAAAGGAAGCTTAAGGTAAACTCTAGGAAGGAGAATGCCATTCCAAAAGAGCAACCATACTCATATGAATAATGAGTGCCATAAACCTTTTCACAAGCACTTGGTGTAACAAAAGAAAAAACAGCAAGAAAACTCAATTAACACCTAAAACAGAAACTTAAATTGCAAGAAAATTAAAGAGCTCTTGAAATTAAAGTGCACACAACTCAACAATTAAACAAGAAGAACCTAAGACTCATGATACCACATGATGTGATTCCACTAGCCATATAGAGAATGATTCTTGACATTCTTAGGAATCACCTTGAGCTGGACATTATTGAGGCACTTTTCTTAGAGTTGGATCATTGTTCTAAGACAAGAACTCACCAAAAACTAGTACCAAATCCCAAACTCATTTGGATGTTCCACATATTGTCAAATTGAATCAACAAAGAGAGGTAAAATTAAAACACACCGAACAGAAAAGGATGATAAGCAAACTGAACCGAACAAAGTGAAATTAAAAGGCAAAGAACAGAAAAATAGGTGCTGGAAAACAAGAACAGCCGAACCAAAACAACAAGACAACAAGGTAGAACTAGGAATTAACAAAGAAGAAAGGAAGGAGAGAAGAATTGCTCATGAAGATGGATGAATGATGGATGATCTCGCCACTAGAAGTGTGGATGCTCCTAGATGAGAGTGTAGCCGCCACTTGAGGACACCATGGATCCTTCAAGATAAGACTAGAGAAGAAGGCTCAAAAGCTTTCCAAATGCTCACTCCAATTTTGAGTATAGTTTCTTTAGATAAATTCAAATCTGAATTTTACAAAGAGAGCACCTCTATTTATAGCCTAAGGTGCTGAAAATGCAAGCTAAAACAATTCAAATTTCCCTCCTAAAGCAAGCTAAAACCGGCGCCTATTTCAAGTCATGAGGAAGGTGTGACTCCTTTCTTCACTTTGGCACCTCCTATTCTACTTCTACACCTATCTACTAACACACCCCCCCTAAAGCTCCTAACTAAAGCCTCAAAAGATGCTATAACAATAGAGGTTTCTAATGTTTCCCTCTAAGCACCTTCAACAATATTCTTTATTATTTAATACTTGGCCTTGCCCTTCATGAGATGAACTTGGGCTTTTTGGGCTTTGGCCTTCTTGGGCTTGGGCTTGGGCTTTGGGTCTCATCTTTTGCAAAGAATAATAAGAAGAACTTTAAATGTGAGGGCGAATGATCTTGTCCTTCATTATTGGTGTTCTCTACAAACCTACCTCTCCGCTCACAAGACCTCTAACGCAAGGAAAACAAGTTCTTAACTGAATTGTACATAACTTGGTAAAAATACTTCAATTATCTGGGAACCTCATTAAAGAACCCTTGTAAGGGAAAAAAAGTGTCCTCTAATACCACGTACAATATTCTTGTTTAACTGAAATAAACTTGTAGTCGGCTACGCTCCGTGTATGAGGGACTGAGCCTTGCTTCAACACCTAAACATGCGCGCTTCATTCCCAAAGATCTTTGTTTTCCTGGGGGAATCGTGTTGAATCAAGTGTGTTCAAGCTTTGAAGAATCCAAACTCTTTGAAGGATGATGGAAGGCTGGATGTGCTTGTTGTTGCTGAGCTGTCTTTAGATAGGATCTGGGGTAGATTTTATGTGTTAAATCCACTCTTGATTAAATCCAAAGCTTTTGCATTCTCAAACCTTTTAATTGAAAAGTGTTTTTTAAACTAAGTGAAAAACAACTTGTTGTTTTGTCGAAACAACCGATTCTTTAATACTTAGGTGTTTTTAGAAAGCTTGAAAACTATTTTTGATGGTTGACTTGCTGTCAAACCAAAACAACCGATTGATTCGAACATTCAACCGATTGTTTGTTTTGGGACCATAACAAAAAACTGTTTTGTGCTTTGATTGAGCAGTAAATGATATTATAACTGATTACGCTTCAGTTTTAAATGCTTTGACCAGTCTTTAAATGCAATAAATAGTTTGTTCAGATTATGTAACAAACAACAACTTAGATTTAATCAAAGAAAAACATATTTGAGTTTATCACTGATTTTGCTTTTAAAGAGTTGAAGTTTGCTTTGAGATTGCTTGGATCAAAAAGAGAGTGTGATATAGGATTTTCATCTTGTATTGATTTCAGATCTTTTTTGTAACAAGTGTAATCCGTTGTACCTTTGAAGAAACTCTATGTGTGAAGCAGAGAAGTGTTGTGTGTTCTTGAGGTTGTCAAGATCAACATTCTTAGTGGTGTTGTGCTGAGCCAAAGGAAGTGTGTGTCTTGAGGGGATCAAGGTCACTTCTTTGGTGGTGTTGTAAGTAATATAGGGTTGATTACTTAGTGGATTCCCAAGTGGTTTATGGGAAGACTGGATGTAGCTCTTGGTTAAGAGTGAACCAATATAAACCTGTGTGTTTAATGTACTATCCTTTGAACTCTTTAAATTCAGTTTTATATTTGTGAACTGGTATAAACAACCGATTGTTTTTCTGGTGTTGTGCTTATCTGCTTTGTGTTTTTGGAAAACTGAATTCTGATTTAAGTTTTCTCGAAGTAATTTCATTCTAGACTTAAAAGTTTGCGAAAACCCTCTTTAAACCATTCACCCCCCCTCTAGTTTAAAGCCATACATTCTAACAAATCGTTCCGATCGGGGAGAGCGGGTGTGATGGTACCTGAAGTTTCTCTCCAGGCTCTTAGCATACTCTGCTTCCCCTGGGCGTAAGACCTTGAAACTGACCCTGCCTTTGTTCGGGGGCCGAACCGATCTTCTAGTCGATCATCACTGGTTATCCCGGTTCTGGACTCTACGGTCTTCCCAACCAGGCTTGCGCCGTTTGGCCAAGAATGTTGCTTAAGTTGGGGATTCTCTCTCCAATCTTTCTATCCCCGGAGTTGCCAAACGAATCAGATTTGGTTCCGCAGGCGGTTTCTGTTACGGACCCGCTGGGTTTGGGGTGGCTAACCTCAGGTAAGGGGGCTCTCTCGATATACGGTGGTCCACTAGCGACCATGGACACCCCTCGCTTTGTTTTGAGGCTATTCTCGTAGCACCGCTTGGCCTCCTTTTAATCTGACTTGATGGTAATCACCTTCCCTGTTAGGTCCGGTAACTTCATCTTGATGTGCCTTGTCGATGGCACCGCGCCTAACCTATTCAGCGTTGGTCTGCCCAACAACATGTTTTAAGCAGAGAAGGGGTTAACGACAAGGTACCTGATACTCTCCGTTCGTGACGCGGTGCCATCTGTGAAGGTGGTCCTTAACTCCAAGTATCCACACACCTCCACCTGGTCTCCTGCGAAATCGTAGAGATAGCCGTCATATGACCTCAGCATGTCGGGGGATAGTTGCAGCTTGTTGAAAGTCGTCCAAAACATTACGTCTGCCGAGCTTCCCTGGTCTACTAGGACGCGATGCACCTTCTTTCCCGCGGTTACCGCTGAGATTACTACTAGATCGTTGTCATGGGGAACCACATCCTCTAGGTCGGCCTTAGTAAAGACCAGGTTTACGTCGAAGGTGTCGTCGGTTCTTTGTGCTTCTACCGACATCACTGTTCACGCGTACCTCCTTCGCTGAGAAGCGGTACAACCTCCACCTGAGAACCCTCCTGCGATGGTGTGGACCACACCATGAACGGGGACTTCATGGCCCAGGCCACCCCCTGTTGCCGCCGCGTCCTCGGTCCCCTGTTTTTCTTGCAGGTAATCTCTTAGGAGACCATTCTTCACCAGCTCATCTAGTTGATGTCCCAATGCTAAGCAATTGCGTATGGGGTGGCCGTATGCTTGGTGGAACTCACACCATGCGTTCTTGTTGGGCCCGAGATTCTTGTCGGTCTTGGGAGGCACCTTTAGTCTCTCCGCTATGTTTGGGATATCGATGAGGTCTTTCAGCTCTACTATGAAGTCGTGCCTTGGCGGCACGTTATCTCTCCCTCGCCCCCTTGTATTAGGCCTTTGATAGGGCTGCTACTTTATGGGGGCCTTCATCTTTGTCGTCACCTCGTGGACCCTTAGGGCTTGAGGGCGACCTGCTCCACGTGGCCGTGTGGGGACCACGCATGTGCGCTTTTCGTTAAGTTCCTCCTCCGCCATGATATGGGCCACCACGCGGCGCTTTATCTCGGCGAAGGTCTTGGGGTGGTTCCGGATGAGTGACTCACTGGAGGGTCCCGGCACGATGCCCTTTCTAAACGCGTGCACCATCATCTTTTCTTCTATGAGGTTCAACCTCACCAATTGCGCTCCGAAACGGTGGAGGAACTCCTTCAAAGACTCTCCTTAATACTATTTTACATCAAAGAGGTCGTAGGAAACTGACGGGGGGGCTCGATTCGTGAGGTATTGCGCCCTGAACAACTTTGTGAGTTGTGGGAACGACGTTACATGGCCATCAGGGGGAATCATGAACAACTCCATCGTTGTTCCTACCAAAGTGCTCATGAATAGCTTGCATCGCGCCGCATCAGAGCCCCTCACCAGCATCATCTGTGTATGGAAGGCCGTAAGGTGGGCCTCCAGGTCTTCCATCCCGGTGAAGGTCACCTTGGGCCCACGAGCGTGGCTGGTATCACTGCCTCCACAATCTCTGTCGAGAATGGCGTTGGGAATTCTCTGGGTGGTGTCACAGGCCCCTGATCTGCACCCTCACGCTCAGCCGTGTGGGTTTGCAGGTTTCTGCACAGCTCCTCATTCACGGCTTGGGACGCTACCAAATAAGCTTGGATGCGTTCTTGGTTTGCTCTTGACATGGCCACTTCCTCCTGAACGGCTCGCATCATCTCCGTAACCTGCTGCAGGGTGAGGCCCTCACCCCCGTTTGATGCAGCAGGTCCTTCCTCGTACTCCTCATCTCTTTTGGTTTTTCTGGTTCTTGCGGGTGGGACAATGTTTTGTATCGTGCCCCACGGTGGGCGCCAAATGTTACTGCCGGTTTGACCAGAAACGCGTTCGTACGCCTACGACACGCTCACGTCCAAAGTCCTTGTCTCGCGTATGCTGTCCCTGTGATGAACACCTGAAACACAAAGACAATGGGCGCCCTAGTGGCCGTTTGCACTCCGACGCTCAAGTCAGTACTAGGGCTAGGAAACACCAAAAACTGTATACTCTCGCTCTTGTGTGTGTGTAACGGCGCAAGAGGATTCTCCCCTGGCCAAGTATGTTAACTTACTATTTATAGACTGAAAACTAGGGTTTCTTGTTTACATGAAATGGGCCTTTCTGAGCCCAACACTGCTGTTACCTTACTCTTAAGATAACCTAGCGCATGGGTTCCCTAACTGGAGTGCAACCTCTGACGGCATGACCACCTGGATGCCTCCTCGTGCACCTGATCTCTAGGGTCACCCGCCTCTGAGAGTGCCCTAGCTATTCACGTGCCATGCATGCAACTCACCCCTGATCTCGGCCCTTGCTGGCTATATCCTTCCAGTGGCTTTTATACTTTGTGTCACGCCTGAATGCGTCGCCCACTCTACATGCATGGGCACTCGTGATCTAGGCTTCTCCCTTACTGATAACTGGTGTATGATATGGGATCCACTTCTCGTGGCCCATCTCTACTATTTGGACTTCCGATGTACGACCTCTCCACACTGCTGAGTGGCAAGTTGGTGCATCCTGATGACCGATGTCTGACCAATCTCGACTCTTTTGGCGCACGTGTTTTGCAAGGTACTGGCCCGCGCTGCTTGTTGGACCCGCTTATGTGGCACCAACGTTACCAGTGGTTAATCAACGCCCGGGAACTGGTCGGTACAAATATCAACAAGATTGAATCTTTGAGTTTATAGCAATTTAGCAATGAAATCTTAAAATGAATGGAGAAGGCAACATGCTTGAATGGAAATGGCAACAATGATGGTTATGGAAATAATAGATTTATACATAAAGCACTACTTACCGTGATAATGGAAATTTAGATGAAATGTTTTTATGAGTATGAAAGCTTTGTGATGAAATTTTTAAAACTGGGAACACTTGAATGAAATGAGTTAGGGTGCAGGATTTTCAAATGTGATTTCAAAATGCTGCAGTTTTTTTTTTTTTTTGTTCTGTAGAAAAATCCCACTAGCTTAGGCTAGATCTTTTTAGCTCAGGGTAAAGTTTGGCAGAGAGCAATAGATTTGTTTAGCTCAAGCTAGATCAGTTTATCTCAGGCTAAAGGTTGGCCGAGAGCAACAGAGTTTTCTAGCTCAAGCTAGCTCATTTTAGCTCAAGCTAAAGTTTGGCAGAGAGCAACAGAGTTTTCTAGCTCAGGCTAGCTCATTTTAGCTCAGGCTAGAATTTGACAGAGAGCAACAAAGTTTTTTTTAGATCAGGCTAGACTGTTTTAGCTCAAGCCAAAGTTTGGCCGAGAGCAACAGAGTTTTCTAGCTCAAGCTAGCTCGTTTTAGCTCAGGCTAAAGTTGCAGAACAAAATTGCTTTCTTTTTCTGCATACCTAGCTTAGGCTAAAAGTTCTAGCTTTAGCTAAAATTACCCTGCAATGAAATTTTCTTGAAAAATTTCATTTTGTCTTTGCAAAAAGTTTCAAACCTTTCTTTCATCCATTCATTTCATCTAACATTTCAAACCTACATGATCAGTTCACATATCAAACTGGTTTTAAAGACATCAAATATTAAAGCATACTACTAAATCAAAACAAAAATTAAAGACACACTTCAAAACAAAACACTGGGTTGCCTCCCAGCAAGCGCTCGTTTAACGTTATATATCTTGCGCCTGATTAATGTCATTAAAGGTTCAACAACAATCACATCCATTCTGAAACACTCTTTCTGATCATTTGAATATTTTATTGCTTAAAAAATGTACCGCCCTGGTAGTCGGAAGTGATGACGTGGCATCAAGCTACAGTGTAGGCGTGTTGACGAGACGCCAGGTTGGCAGAAGGGAAGGAAGTCGGGGGGCTCGTGAAGTCGCCAGTTATTAAGTTGGCGTGCTCCGATCTCTAGCACACCAGAACCGGCGGTCACCGGGTTAAAGATGAAGTCGCCAGATGTAAATTCAGGCGACCAAGTGATTAGAGATCGCCGGAGCAAGCACATCGCCGAAGATGAAGGTGGTGCAGATTATGAAGGCGGCCGACGAGACTACAGGGAAAGTGTGTACGAAGGCACCCTAGCTCGCCAATCCAGTAGAGATCGCACTCCAGGATAGCTATGCACTGAGTAGTATCATGCATAAGTAACTTAGCCAAAGGAGAGTCAGAAGCAGCGCCCAAGTCAAGGAGGCTCCAGATGATGGCACGTGTACGACTGGATGCGAGCCACGTGTCCAGGTGTGTAACTGCCAGGAGAGAGAAAGTGCCCAGGTATATAAGGGTTTCCCAACGAACTTTTGAGGTACGCACGTTCAGATTATCTTCTTTACGCTTGCGAGTTCTTGAGTATACTGTGAGAGAGAACATTGCACGGTTCCTTGAGAGTTCTTGAGTGTTACTCTTGAAGTATTTGGTGGTTCAGTCACTGACTTGGGCGTTGGAGTGCGATCGGCCGCAGCGGCGCCGCTCTGTTCTTTTGCAGGTTCTTGAGGTGGATCGTGGCGAAGGACGGAGGTTGACGCGGTGCACACGTCGATCCAAGTTTGACGAGGCAAGCTTCAACGTTCTGGTCAACAGGCAGGATCAAAAAACATTAAAGCTTACTTCTTCATCTTGAGCACAAATCTTCCTTTATCTACTTCAATTACAACTTTGGCAGTTTTCATGAATGGTCTTCCCGGTATTAAAGGTACTTCAACATCTTCTTCAATATCCATTACAACAAAATCTACTGGGAATAGAAATTTATGTACCTTTACCAACAGATCTTCAACTATTCCATGTGGATATTTGATTGATCTATCAGCCAACTGCAAAGTCATTCTTGTTGGTTTCACTTCTACATCTCCAATTTTCTTAGCATTGATAAAGGCATCAAATTAATACTAGCTCCAAGATCCAATAATGCCTTTTCAACAGTAATATTTCCTATGGTAACCGGAAAAGTGAAACTCCCAGGATCTCTGGATTTCTTTGGTAATGATTTTTGAATTATAGCATTGCATCTAGCTTCCAATTCAACTATCTCCTGGTCATTGATTTTTCTTTTCTTTGTCAATAATTCCTTCATGAATTTAGCATATGTAGGCATCTGCTTTAAAACTTCAGTAAATGGAATGTTAATTTGCAATTTTTTGAGAATATCCATAAATCTTGCAAATTATCTTTCCTTGCATTTCTTTGTAGGAGCATATGGATAAGGTACATCTTTTATAGGAACACTCCTCTCTTGTTTTTCACTTTTTTGATTTTTTTCTATTTTCTCTCCAATATGTACAACATCTTCCTTATTCCTTCTTTCTCCTCCCTCACACTCAATTTGTTCTTTTTCAATCTCTCTCTTTTTTAAAACCTCCTCCTCAACAACTAAATTATCTCAAACTCCTTTTCCTATAACTTTCCCACTTCTAGTGGTGATAGACATGCAATGCTCCTTGGGATTGGTTTGTGTATTGGCTGAAAATTGACTTTCTTGATTATCAACTAACTATTTAGCCAACTTCCCCACTTGTGTCTCTAAATTCCTTTTTGATGCTTCAGTATTTTTCTGATTGGATAGAGAGGCTTGCATGAACTTCTCAAAAGTATCTTCCAACTTTGATGTTCTCTCATGAATGGAAAGATAATGTGGTTGCTGCTGATAAAGTACTTGTCTGTTAGATGATCCAGCCTCTTGCTTCCACCTAAATCCTTGATTTGGATTATTCCTCCATCCTTGAATCATGTTATTTGGATAATTATATGCAAAACCACCTTGTCTTCCTTGATTATTCATATACTGAACTTCTTCCTCTTATGGATTTTGGTAAGAGAATTGGCCATTAAGATGATCTCCCCCACAAAAATCACACTTCAAAGCTTGATTTTAGATTGAAGGAGAATTTACTGCATGTAATTGTTGAGGCAATTTTGTCATTTGTTTGGTTAATGCCTCAATTTGCTGAGTCAAAATTTTATTTTGTGCTAAAATAGCATCCGAAGTACTAAAATCTAGCACCCCTTTCTTTTGCACTGTATATTTGTCGTGTTGAGCTTGGTAATCTATTGAAGCTAAGGCATCAATGATTCTTGTAGCTTGCTCTGCATCAACACTCATCATTGTACCTCGTGCTGCAACATCCAAGTTCATTTTGGTATCAGGCCTCAAACCATTATGGAATATGTTCAACTGAGCAATATCCTCAAAGCCATGATTAGGACATCTTCTTAACATCACTTTAATGCATTCCCAAGCTTCACAAAAAGGTTCATCTGGCCCTTGCCTGAATGTGGAGATATCAGACTTAACCTTGATATATCGAGAGAGTGGGGAGAATTTGTGTAGGTATTTCTGATGTGATTCCAATAGCACAATATGAATGATTCTTTACATTCTTAGGAATCATCTTGAGTTGGTTATGAGATAGGCACTTTATCATAGAATTGGATCAAGGTTCTATGAACAAGAACTCACCAAAACTAGTGCCAAAACACAAACTCATATGGAAGTTCCAATTATTGTCAAATTGAACCGATTAAATTGGAAGAAAAGGCAAAGGCACCGATTAAACAACACAAAAACTAAATTCCACCGAAAAAAAGACTTGAATTGAAGAAGAAAAGATGAAGAACAGCAAAGGAACATAAGAACTGAAGCAAAACTGAAAAGAAGCTGAAAATACCGAACAGAATTTCAAAACAAGCAAGCTAAGACATGATCAAATAAAGAGAAGGAAGGAAGGAGAAGAGAAAGCTCATGAAGATGGAGGAATGGTTGGATGATCACGCCACTAGGAGGATGGAGACTCCAAGATAAGTGTGCAAGCCGGCACTTGAGGTAACCATGGAACCATCAAGATAAGACTAGTGAAGAAGGCACAAAGCTCTCCAATGCTCTCTCAAAAATTGAGTATATAGTTTCTCTAATCAAAATTCAAATCTGAATTGTACAAGCTAAGCACCTTTATTTATAGCCTAGAGGTGCTGAAAAATAGGTGGGAAATTTCAAATAAAACTCATTTGAAATTCCCACCAAAAACAAGTCACATGGGAGGTGTGACCTTTTTCTACTATGACACCTCCTAAAAACTACACCTACACCACTCTCCTAAGTCACATGGACAATGTGACTTTATTTTATATTTTCATAGTCCTTTATTTAATAACCACACCTCCTAAAACTATACAAGAGTATTTCAAAGCTTGGCCTTGCCCTTCATGGGATGGACTTGGGCTCTTTGGGCTTTGGCCTTCTTGGGCTTGGGCTTTGGGTTTGGGCCTCATCTTTATTTTATGTCTTTTTTTAATTTTGAGAAGACTAGAAGGAAGAACTTCAAATGTGAGGGTGGATGTCCTCTTCCTCTATTAATAAAAGCCTCTTTTATTTGATTCTCATCAATTTCTCTTCTACATCATTCCAGCTACTTAGACTCTGGTTTGGATGCGACTTTAACCATTTTTTTGCTTTTCCTGCAAGTGAAAAAGGAAATAGACGCAAACAAACAGATTCAATATCATTTTCCTTGAAGCCCATGGTCCCAACCAACTCATAGAATGTGGATAGATGGGTATAAGGGTCTTCATGATCCATTCCAGTGAATTGATGAGTGTTGATTAAGCTAAGAAAAGCTGGCTTCATTTCTAATGATTTGGTGGCAGAAGGTATGACTATGCTGGAGAAATGCCTTGGTCCTTGTTGCATAGCAGAGTCACCCAATGTCCTTCTAAATGGATTTTGTCTATTTTCAGCCATTTGGAACTCTGTTTGATTGTGTGAGTTGAGAGTGTTGGAAGATTCTTTTTTTTTTGTCCTTGCTTCTTCTTTTCTTCTCTCTTCTTGCTCTGATTTTTTCTAACTGTCTTTTCAATTTCTGGATAAAATTCCAATAGATCTTCAGGAACTTGTCCTCTTAATAACATGTATCTAAGACAACTCAAGCAAGGATTAGCACAGGATAAAAGAATAATATCTAAAAAAAGTGTCTATTCACAAAGAAAACAAACTATTCAAAATACTTAATAAGTTATACTTCAGAAATTCTTAAAAGAAATTGTTCCCCGACAACGGCGCCAAAAACTTGTTGATTTTTCTCGGCAAGTGTACCGAATCAACTGTAATATAATACTCTTTAAAGTACGAATGTCGAACCCACAGAGAACAATTCTAATTAAGTTGTTCTATTATAAAACTCATTAAGTATAGAAAATAATTTTGAGAACTTTTTCATAAACAAATTAGAGATTTCACAAGTAACTCAAAGATTTAGGGTTTGATTCAACAAAAAACAAAACTAACTTATCAAATATAGAGAAAGATACTTGGGAATGAATTGCGTCTATCTCAATTATTTGTATTTTGAATAATACAATATATAATACTCAAAACTACTTATTCTTGATGCTTAATTTAAAGTCATTCAACTTGATTCCTCACAGATGAAATTCATAAGATAATTTCTCAAATACTGATTCCTCAAATATCTAACAAATCATCCAGCTTTATGAACAAAATTATGATGCAATTAATAACCTGAAATCCATTCCTAACATTACAAGTTATCAAGTATTTTCGTCTATTTAAAATCCTTAAAGGTACTTTCCAATTATATTTAAGGATCAAAATCAAGACTCCATTGATCAGATAAAATCAAGAAATAAGCTTGAAACGAAAATACCAAAAACGAGTAGAAAAGAGAATATTATATATATATCACCAAGAATACATTTGATCAAAGTAGATTACATTCAATCCCAAGTTAGAAAGCACTTAGCCATTCATGATAGCTCCTCCAATCTTCATTCTTGATTTGGATTGCATAAGAAGGGTTGATCTGAGCACGTTCTTCTCCTAAGAACAGAGGTCTCCTTCTTCTTCTCTCACTAACTTCTCTCTAAAGATCCAATCTTTTTCCAACCCTTCTGTTTTCACTTTGTTCCAAAATTTATATATTGAACTTTTGCTCAAGCTAGCCAATTTAGCTTAGGCTAGATCTTTCAGTGCATTTTTAGCTTGAGCTAGAAATTCTAGCCTGGGCTAGATTAGTACTGCACATTTAATCAACTCTGGACAATTTTAGCTTGAGCTAGCAATTCTAGCCTAGGCTAGATTAATATTGCACCTTTAATCAACTCTGGACAGATTTAGCTTGAGCTAAATCCTCTTGAGATCCAATTAAGTTTTTGCTTTCTTTCTTTCAATGCTTCATATTCATCTTCAATTTACACAAAAATGGAGATTAAATTTCTTTATTTGTTTCTTGGTTTAAAATGTATAATCAGATTCAATAATTCTCAGATTAGGGTAATTTTCTTACATTAAGCAACAATTACGTACCGTACGGGCCTCGGGCGTTGACCAAAGTCAACATGATGGGACCCCGAAGGGGGAACCCCCTAGAAAGCATAGCAGGCCAGGAGAGTGTCTCCTCCTGATACCCACGGGTAGGGGTGATCGTGGAGGAGGCGGCACAGGAGGAGGGCGTGGAGGCCTCGGGCCTCGACACCTCAAACAGTAAAAGATGGACAAAGAAAGGTGGTTTTCAAGCCACACCCTAGTTACTAGTAGGGAGAGACCCAACTCACGAAGGACCCGTGCATGGGGTGTAGGGACACGACAGTATGCACCACCGTTAGAGAACCTCTGGGACCGAAACGACCCGCAAGGGCCACGTCTTAGAGGGTGATCTGCATGCATGGTAAGTGAGTAAGGCATGGAATTCCCAGGGCGGATGACTCAGAGATTGGGTGCATGAGTTGGCATCCAAGCAGTCACCCCCGCGCCAGCTGCACTACGACAAGGCAGTCTTACACACTGGATGGCCCTAAGTTTGGGCGTTAGGGTCGCTAAGGTGCGCCTACAGAATGCCTAAGTCACGACGAGACCGGAGGGAAATAACACCAAAGGTATATAAGGTTGATAGCAGACATAACTAAGGTACGTTTTGACATTTTCACATAACACTCTACGCTTTCGTTAGTACAAGTTAGGCATTTCTAAGAATGAGCAGAGTGAGAAAGAACACACAGTGATCTAAGAGTGATAGTTTAGTGTTCATTGCCCGAGATACTAACTTGACCGTTAGAGTGCAAACGGCCGCAACGACGCCCTTTGTTTCTCTGTTTTCAGGTGTTTCTACCGGAGGATGGGAATGTTGGAGCGAAGGGTTCTTGGAAGCAAAGTCAACAGACACGCACGAAGACGTTAGGTCAACTGTCGGGAACATTTGGCGCCCACTGTGGGGCACGATCTAAAACATCTGTCCCAACCGCAAGAAAGTTTAGAGTTTCATCAAAAAGTTCAAGATTCACCGAAGAAAGATCAAGATTCATCAAGAAAGTTCGAAGACTCGTTAAGACAGTTCAAGAATCATCAAGAAGTGTTCAAGAATAAGGAATACCAGGCAAAGTTCCACGCCGTGTGTGGGGAGTGAGAGCTTGACCCTGCAGCAGGTGATGGGGATGATGCAGAACCTCCAGGAGGCGATGGCGGCGTCGAGGGCGGAACAGGAGCATATCCAGCTAGACCTTGCGGCATCGCAAACAAGAAATGAGGAGTTGCGTCGCAGGTTGCACAACCAGGTTGGGAGTCGCGAAACAGAGGATCAAGAATGCTTTACGCCTCCTAGAGAGTTCCCCATGCCCTTCTCGCAAGGGATCATGGATGCGGTGATACCATCCACGTTCGTAGGGCCGAAAGCTACGTTTACTGGTGTGGAAGATCCAGAGGCACAAATCACTGCGTTTCACAGGTAGATAATGCTGGTTGGCGGCTTTGACGCCATGAGGTGCAAGCTGTTCATGATACATCGCGAACCGCGCTCCTCCACCCATTTCTTAGGACCTCTTTGACGTAAGGCAGTATCAAAGGGAGACGCTAAAGGAATTTGTGAATTGTTTTGGGGCGCAGGTTGTGAAGGTCGCCACCAAGGATGAGACGATGATGGTTCATGCATTTTGGAAAGGGATTTGTCCTGGCCCTTTCAGTGAATCTCTCATCAGAAACCGCCCCAAGACCTTTGCTGAGATTAGGCGTCGTGCGATGGCGCGCATCGCAACAGAAGGTGAAGTAAATGAAAAGCACGCGTGCATTGTCCCCACGTGCCCACGTGCACCGGCGCGTGCACAACCATGAAGGTGCATGAGGCTGCAATGGGCAAGAAGACCCAGGGAAGGAAGCAGCCTTTTTTAGGCTAGAAAGCCCAGGCCAAGGGGCGTGAGAGGGAGAATAAGCCCGTGAGGCACAATTTTGTGGTGGAGCTGAAGGATCTCATCGCAGTGCCCAACATAGAAGAAAGACTGAAGATCCCAGCAAAGACTGACAAGGTGTTGGGACCCCACAAGGATGCATGGTGCGAGTTTCACCAGGCGTTTGGACACCCCATACGCAGTTGTTTGGCGTTTGGGCATTAGCTGGATGAGCTGGTTAAGAGCGGGTTTCTGAATGATTATTTGGCAGAGTCACAAGGAGTTGGGGCCTCAGCAGCGTCAGGGGAATATCAAGGGCATGAGATGCTTGTACATGGGGAAGTCCATACAATCTCGGGTGGATTCCCAGGAGGAGGGTGTACCGCCTCTCAGCGCAAGAGGTATACACGTTCGGTAATGTCGTTAGAAGTGCAGGTGGTGGATGAAGTGCTTGACGTCGACCTCGCTTTCACGAAGGCTGACCTTCACGACGTCATTCCACATGATAACGACCCTGTAGTGATTCAGTGGTGAATGTAAGGAGGAAGGTGCACAGGGTGTTAGTGGATCAGGGCAGTTTAGCAGGTGTAATGTTCTCGTCTACCTTCAACAAGTTGTAGTTGTCTCCTGACCAGTTCAGGCCCTACACAGGGTGCTTGTACGGGTTTGTTGGAGATCAGGTGGAGGTGCGGAGGTACCTGGAGTTGAGGACCACCTTCACAGATGGCTCCACCTCCCGCACAGAGAATATAAGGTACCTAGTGGTTAATGCACACTCTGCGTATAATGTTTTGTTGGGAAGACCAACTCTTAACAGGTTAAGGGCTGTGGCGTCGACATGCCACATGAAGATGAAACTGCCAGACCTGAGGGGAAGGTGATAGTGATCAAGTCTGGCCAACATCAGGCTAAGAGATGCTATGATAATAGCCTCAAAGCCAAGAGGAGGGTGTTCATGGTGGTAGAACGCCCGCCAGTCAAAGAGGACCGCGCAGGAGTTGCTCGCACGGAAAGCGCTCGGGAGAGGCGACCCAAGCCAGTTGGGAACATGGTGGAAAGGCATATTGGTGGTAAGACGTTTAAGTTGGGTAAGTCATTGGACCAAGCGGAACAATACCAGGTGGCGGGGGTAATAGCTCGTCATCTGGACGCCTTCGCATGGTCCACCTCGAACATGCCAAGGATAGACCCGAACTTCTTGTGCCACCGCCTTACCATGGATCCTAAGGTGAAGCTCGTTCACCAGAGAAGAAGGAACCTCAACGAAGAGAGGCGTCTGGTGGTCTAGGAAGAGACAAAGAAGTTGTTGGACGCTGGCCACGTCAGGGAAATTCAATACCCTTAGTGGTTGGCGAATGTGGTCTTAGTAAAGAAGGCCAATGGGAAGTGGAGGATGTGCGTAGACTTCACTAACCTCAACAAGGCGTGCCCTAAGGATTCACACCTCCTGCCCAGTATTGATGCCTTGGTAGATAGCGCCTCGGGGTGCAGGATTCTCAGCTTCCTGGACGCGTTCTTAGGGTATAACCAGATCAAAATGCACCCCGGAGACGAGTGTAAAATAGCGTTTATGACCGAGATGTCCTGTTATTGATACACGATGATGGCATTCAGTCTGAAGAACGCAGGAGCTACATATCAGAGGCTGGTGGACAGGGTCCTTGCACCCATGTTAGGGAGAAACGTCCACGCCTACGTAGATGATATGGTGGTGACCTCGTAGGAGAGGGGTCAGCATGTAGCTGATCTTGAAGAGTTATTTGCTACAATAGCGAAGTATCGTTTGAAGCTAAACCCCGAAAAGTGTGTTTGGGATCGAGGAAGGGATGTTTTTGGGTTTCCTACTCACCGAGCGTGGGATAGAGGCAAACCCAGAAAAGTGTGAGGCGATCCTTGCTATAAGGAGCCCTGCTTCGGTAAAGGAGGTACAACAGCTGACAGGGCGAATGGTTGCCCTGTCTAGATTTGTATTCGCTGGAGGAGACAAGGGCCACCCTTATTCCCTGTGTTTAAGGAGAAACAGCCGGTTCGTGTGGACCGCAGAGTGTGAGGAGGCGTTCCTCAAGCTGAAGGGGTATCTGGTCGCTCCTCCCGTGCTGTGTAAGCCACGGTTGGGCGTGCCGCTCCAGTTGTATTTTGCCGTATCGGAGCGAGCGATTAGCTTAGTCCTCGTCCAGGAGCAGGACCAGACTCAGAGGCCAATATACTTTGTAAGAAAGGTATTGCAGGGGCCAGAGGTGAGGTATTAGGCCCTAGAGAAGGCGACCCTAGCCATTGTGTTCTCGGCCAGGAGTCTTCGTCAGTACTTCCAGAGCTTCACAGTGGTGGTAATGATGGACCTACCTATCCAGAAGGTGCTGCAGAAGCCAGATGTCGCAAGAAGAATGGTGCGCTAGGCGGTAGAGCTCTCGGAGTTCGACGTTCATTACGAACCCCGAGGCCCCATTAAGGGCTACGTGTACGCATATTTTGTAGTGGAACTCTCCCCAGGGAGTGCGCAACCAGAGGAGGAGGTTAGTTTTCGTTGGGTGCTATCGGTGGATGGATCCTCCAACCAGTAGGGAAGTGGAGCGGGTGTGATCTTAGAAGGGCCGAACGGGCTGTTGATCGAGCAGGCCCTGAGGTTTTCTTTCAAGGCAATCAACAACCAGGCAGAGTACGAAGCCCTCATACCTGGGATGCTCCTGGCTAAGGAGATGGGGGCACAAAGCTTACTAGTAAAGAGTGACTCCCAGCTAGTTACGGGTCAGGTCACCAGAGAGTACCAGGTTAAGGACCCCCAGATGGCTGCATACCTGGGGTACGTCCAAGCCCTGAGGAAGGCGTTCGCGGTTTTTGAGTTGGTGCACGTCCCAAGGGAGCAGAATGCCCGTGCTGACCTACTCGCCAAGTTGGCCAGTTCGGGCAAGGGGGGAAGGCAGAGGACAGTGATACAGGAGACCCTCAAGACACCACAGACGTTTGTTGCTGATAACAAGGTAGGCGTCCATCAGATCAGTACGGATAGGGAAAAGGCGAGAGTCACCGGTCGCTGACTCAAGAAACACTGAGGACGCCCAATGTAAGTGCCTATCCGGTCTTGGTAGGAGAGGGGGATCCCATGCAGGTATGCACGGTGGAAGAAGGGCACACATGGATGACACCCTACAAATGCTATTTGGCTGATGGGATACTCCCAGTGGAGCCCGAGGAGGGCAAGAAGATAAAAAAAAATTCTGCCAAGTACACCCTTCTGGATGGGGAGCTTTTCAGGCACAGTTTCACTCACCTGATCCTGGTGTGTGTGAGTGGAGAGCAGTGTAAACGTATAATGGCAGAGCTACATGAGGGAATTTGTGGTAGCCTTGTGGGAGGACGCTCTTTGGCGTCCAAGGTAGTCCGTGCGGGTTATTATTGCCCCACAATGAGAGAAGTATCTGGTAGTGCCCAACGGTGTAAGCAGTGTCAACAACATGCTGATTGGTGTGAGGCGCCTCCAGAAGAGCTGAGGTCGATTTACAGCCCGTGGCCCTTTCACACGTGGGGAATCGAGATTATGGGGCCCTTCCCTTTAGCGATAAGGCAGATGAAGTATCTGGTAGTGCCCATCGAGTGGCACAGATTACAGTCCACAAGGTGCAACACTTTGTGTGGAGAAATATAGTATGTTGTTTCGGTGTGCCAAGGCTCCTTGTCTCCGACAATGGTACACAGTTCGCAAGCCAGCAGCTGGGCAAGCTATGTACAGAGGTCGGGATAAAGCAGGTGTTCGCATCAGTCGAGCACTCTCAGACAAATGGGCAGGTAGAGTCCGCCAGCAGAATCCTGCTCAGGGGTTTCAAGAGGAGGCTCGAGAAAGCTAAAGGGACCTGGGCGGAGGAGGTTTTTGGAATAGTGCAGGCCTACCACACCACGCCTCAGTCCACCACTGGAGAGACACCTTTCAGCTTGGTGTACGGGTCGAAGGCAATGATCCCAGTTGAGATTCAGGAGAGCTCACCACGCTTCCAGAGCTTCGTGGCCGAGGAGTCCAATGAAGAGAGATGGGTGAACCTAGATCTGCTGGACGAGGTGAGAAAGGAGGTGAGGATCAAGGCTGAAGCAGTAAAGAGAAGGGTGGAGCATAAGAACAGTTCCAAGCTAAAGCCCAGACAGTTCCAAGTCGCTGACTTGGTAATGCGGAAGGCTCACCCATACCAATTGGAGAACAAGTTGTTCCCCAAGTGGACTGAAACAATTCAGTTCAATTTAAAACTTTTTAATTCAATTTGTTTAGTAATTTAGTTCTGAAACAATTCAGTTCAATTTAATTTGGAAATGGAAATGGAAATAGTAAGCCGATATATTTTAAAACAGCACACTACCTATGCAACTGTACATCAAACTAGGAACTCTACCTCCAAAAATTAGGCAAAGAATGAATATCAGATGATAAAGCATAAACCAAACTGCCTACAGATAACACATCTGTCTAAGCATACGGGCGCGCATCGACATACTTCCGAGTTTTCACAATTAAACTGTTGACTAAAAGACTTTTACTTACACAAAAACCATCAATAACAATGACATGTTAAAGCATCCGAGCATGTGTACGGCCTCAGTCTTTCCTCTATCTCTTGAGGGGTAGGCAATGGTTCAAATCTGTATACGACACTCCTTGCACAACAGAAGTAGTATAAATTTCTTCGAACTCCTCCATTGAATGGATGCACTCTTTCCAGAATTCCCTTGACGATTAATTGGATGTGTTCATTATAGATATCCCCAAAACATGGTTGGCAAGTGAAAAAGATACCCAAAATAACAGTTCAACCATTTAATACCAACATATACATGTTGTTGCTGATAAATTGAACCCAACAAAAGAATCACATTCTAGCAAAATGTTTTATTTATTGATTTAAGGTAAAAATATGAAATCATACAAAAACATCATAAAACAAACTTATCTAATAGTGAATTCGTCTTCTCCTTACAAGTTCAAAGGTAGTTTGATTTGTTAAAATAAGATAACTGCAGAAAAGACAAAACGACTGTCATTCTGAAATATAATACTCGACTATACATTCAACATAATGGAGAGAAAGGGTCAGAGTGTAAAAGAGGAAGAACAAGTTCCATATTTCATTTTACGTACAGTTATATTGGCAAAACAGAGCTGCTAAGATTAGATTATATGCCAAATGAAAATAGTACCAAACTCACCGAATACAAACCACTAAGAAATTCCATTATGCATACCCTAGAATAGTATTTGATGTTTCAGATACATAAAATTGAATTAGTAAAGATTATCGCCGTTACATTCTTCTCTTTTTACACTTTTGTACCAACCAGGTCATCGGGTGTGATGACGTGTCTAGCACGTGACTACGTGAGGCGTGCTTAGCAGAGCACGTGGCTAGAGAAGGGCGAGTGGTTCAGAAGCTAGTGTAGTCCCCGCTCGCGAAAGCGGCGTGCTACAACGTACATGATCGGTTGTCGCCGAGATTGTATAACATCGATGTGTTAGACGATTGGCGACCGGGTGACCTGACGTCGCTGCAAGAAGCACGTCGCCGGATTTCCCAACAGACTTAGTTAAGGCTGCTGGGAACTCAGAAGAGTAAGTCCAAACGTGTAAGTCCAATGAGATGATTGTTGCGCTAGCATGGGGCATGGAGGTCGAGTAGGCTGAAGGGAACAGCTTGCCCATCAGCGAGAGGATTCCCAGAGTGGACATTCGCTGGTGGCAAGGTTCCCCCAGCTAGAACATGCATGGTGTAGCAATAAGGAAGGTACCACCAACGACAAGCGATGTCACAGAGATGGTGCATTTTGCTCACCCGATACTCGCCTTGTCAGGTGGTGTTCTAGGGCATATTGCGTGCTAGCTTGCTCCTTGAGTAGAGGACTTAGCCGCGCGGCTGGTTACTACACAGAAATAACGTTTAAGTTGCCCTAACCCAGATGATGACACGTGTAGGGTTGGATGCTACCTGTTACTCCAATACAACTGATGACACGTGTAGGGTTGGATGCAATAGAGAAATGACGCTCAAGCTATCCTAGCTCAGATGATGACATGTGTAGGGCTGGGCGCTACCTGCTATCCCAGCCCAGATGGTGACACGTGGAGGGCTGGATGCGAGCCACGCGTCCAAAAGCATAACGGCCAGGAGAGAGAAGAAACCTAGCTATAAAGGTAAACTTAACAGAATTTGCAGAAGTACGTTTTTCATTACGGCTCATTGCTAGGGTTGTGTGCCTTTAGTACGGTTCTACAGAGCATATTTTCTCTCAGTTTTTGGGTGCTCTTGTTACTGAGTTGAGCGTCGGAGCGCCACCGGCCGCAGAGGCGCCACCTTCCTTGTGTTTTCAAGTTCTCAAAGAGGTTTTCTGTGGTGGGGACTTGAAGGGCACGTGGAGTCAAGCCGGTGAGGAGGTTCGTGACGAGGCAACGCTCTAGCGCTAAGTCAACCGGCAGGATCATCTGGCGCCCACCGTGGGGCCGTATAAAAGGTGATTCCGAACCATAGTTCGTGTTTGTTGAGGTTTTGGTGCTTTCTGTTCGACTGCTCGTTGTCGCAGTCGGTTTCTGGAGTTTTCACCGTTTGCTTGGAGTTTCTTTGAGCTGCTGAGTTTGCTGAGAAAGGATAAGAACAACGCGATCTAGTTCAGTCGCGCCGTCGACAGTTGAGGATGTTGTGTCCATGACGCAGGTGATGTATATGATGAGGACGCTGCAGGAGAACGTAGCTGCATCACGTTCTGAACAAGAAAGAATGCACGAGGCGCTGGTGGCCTCGCAAGCTAGAAATGATGAGCTCAACAGGATCAACGAAGAGCTGCGTAAAGCTATTCAAGAGCGGGAGAACGCATGGTCGGGAACAGATCCGCGCCCCCGTCCCCACTGCGTAGCTTTCCCATGCCATTTTCTCAAGAGATCATGGACTCGGTGGTCCTAGCCAATACAGTGGCGGTGAAGGCGTCTTTCACCGGGGTGGAGGACCCCGAGGCTCATCTCACGGTGTTTCACACTCAGATGATGCTCTCGGGGGGATCAGACGCGATTTACTGTAAGGTGTTCATGAGCACTCTTAGTGGAACAACGTTGGACTGGTTTGTCAGTTTACCTACTGGCCACATTACCACGTTTCAACAGTTTTCCAAGATGTTTGTTTAGCAGTATATAGTGAACAAGGCACCACCATTGGTGTCTTATGACCTGTTCGACGTGAGGCAGTACCAAGGGGAGTCTCTGAAGGACTTCCTGAACAGATTCGGAGCTCAGATAGTCCGCTTGCCAGGTAAAGAAGAGGAAATGTTTGTACATGCCTTCAAGAAGGGTGTGTTGCCCGGACCCTTTAGTGAGTCGCTTATCAGGAGTCACCCCGCCACGTTCGCTGAAATCCGGCGACATGCCGTGGCTCACATCGCTGCTGAAAGCGAAGTCTCCGAGAAAAGGGGAAACGTGGCCCCAGCTAAGCCGCGCGCCCAGACGGGGTTCCAGCCGCAAAGAGTAATGGAGGCGGCGGCGGGGAAGAGGGACCAGAGGATGTGTCATCCTTATGACCCTAAGAAGAGTAAGGGGAAGGGGCCGGGGCGGCCCAGAGAGACTAATCGCCCACCAAGGTATGAGTTCGTGATGGGGTTTGCTGATCTGATTGCCATCCCGAATATCGCTGCCAGGCTCAAAGTGCCTGAGAAGACGACAAAAAAGGTTTTGAGTCCAAAACCAGACACGTGGTGTGAGTTCCACAAGAGCTTTGGCCACTCCATCAACTCGTGTTTGGCTTTGGCTTACCAACTCGCCGAGTTGGTCAAGTGTGGATTCCTGAAAGATTACTTGCTGGAAAAGCAAGCGGGCCAATCAGCAGGTTCCCAACCGGCGGGCAATGAAGGACAGCAGCACGAGGTGTCCGTCCACGGTGAGATCCACACCATAGCTGGTGGATTCTCAGGTGGAGGGTGTACTGCATCTCAACGCAAGAAGTACGCGAGGTCGGTGATGTCAGTGGAAGTTTTTGAGGACCACTCACCCGACGTCGACATCACATTCACCAAAGGAGACCTTAGGGACGTTGTACCTCACGACAACGACCCTATTGTGATCTCGCTTGTCACGGCGGGAAGGACTGTCCACCGGGTGCTGGTGGACCAAGGAAGCTCGGCAGATGTAATGTTTTGGCTGACTTTTGAAAAGTTACAACTGTCCCCCGATCAATTGAGGCCATATGGGGGCTGCTTGTACGGTTTCGCCGGCGATCAAGTGGAGGTAAGGGGGTATATTGAGTTGAGGACGACCTTCACAGATGGTTTGGCCTCACGAACAGAGAAGATCAGGTATCTTGTTGTAAACGCTCCGTCGGCATACAACATACTGTTGGGAAGGCCAACGCTCAACAGAACGGGAGCTGTACCTTCAACAAGGCACATGAAGGTCAAACTACCGTCTATGGAGGGTTTGATCATCACCATCTGTTCTGACCAAAAGAAGGCGAAGAAGTGTTACGAAAACAACCTCAAGAACAAGAGGTTTGTATGCCACGTAACCACAACGCCTCCCCCTGGCACAGAGCCTGCGCGGGAAACCATGCGAGTGCTGGATACGGCGTTGGAGGTGGCCGCCTAGTGCGACGTCCCAATGGAGGATATCGAGGCGAGGTCCAAGAACGCCGCCCGGATGGAGGGAGAGAGACACTGTTCGGAGACCGCCAGGGAAGCAAGCATCGTGAGGGTGCTGATCGCCAGTGAAAAGAAGCCTCAGCCAGTGGAGGAATGGCTTGAGAAGAAGATTAACGGCAAGACGTTTAAGCTGGGAAGAACCTTAGACAGCGAGACGCAAGACCAAATCGCCAAGGTAATAAGTAGACACCTGGATGCATTTGCGTGGTCTGCTTCAGACATGCCGGGGATCGACCCCGATTTCTTGTGCCATCGCTTAGCAATGGATCCCCAAGTCAGGCCCATCCGCCAAAGAAGGAGAAAGTTCAACGAGGAAAAAAGGCAGGCGATCAAAGACGAAACACAAAAACTCCTTGCAGCAGGCCACCCATCTCAAGTTTTACTACAGTTAAGGCATTGTAAGTAGCAATTAACTCCAACAGTTTAAGATGTATCCGTTTAAACAATTTTTCAAGGGGGCACTCTTTTTCCCTAAGGAGGGTTTTAATGAGGCCACCCAGTAAAGAAGGTTTCGAAGTTTATCAAAGTTTCCCAGCTATTATGTTTGCATGTTGTCTGTTTGCCAAGTTTGTGGGGAGAGACTCCATCGCCCTTGTGTAGTTTTAAAGAAAAATGGTAAATCCAAACTGTTCCGTCCGGTTGACTTGGGACGTCTTCGTGCGCGACCTCAACCGTCAGCTAGGGTCTCCTTCCCACTGGTTACTTGTGGATTCCTGCAAAAAGGGAAAAAGGGCGCCCTAGCGGCCGTTTGCACTCCGACGCTCAAGTCAGCCAGCAAGAAACACCAAAAACTCTGCACCTCCGTCTCGGAGCACCGCGTATAGCACTCTGAAGGTGGTAAAAAGGAAACTGTGTCTAGTATATATTTTCTCCTCCTGGCAAAGATCTTTCCCCAGTCCCTTGTACGTAACCTCAAGGCTCGAACAAGCAACTAGAGAGTTTATGGAAAATTTGCCAAAAGTCCGAACCCCGTTTCCAACATTCCCCGCGCTATTTAAGCTACCCTAGCATTTAAAGCGCCTTAAAGAGCTTTTAATAATAAAACGTAGCGCATTTAATTAGCGCGTCTAATTAGAAAACGTAGCGCATTTAAGACGTTGAAATGCTTGGGCGCCTTTATAGTACCTTAAATGCTCGAAACGGAAACTGTATTAAATGGCTTTAATTACCTGGTACCTGACTAAATGGTGTTTCTATTCTGACCTGGCTGTCGCACACGTGGAGGGCCTCACAACGCCATGACCCCATCTGGGGACGTTTCTTCGTGTGAGTCCTCCTGCTTGGGAGTGCTACTGCGCAAGGGGTGACTTTTTGGGTGCCAACTCATGCCCCCAATCATCTAGTCACCCACTTTGAGAGTGTATCTGCCTTCCTCTCGTACCCTGCGCCTGGCTACCCTGGGCGTGACCCTCCTCTTGAGTCGTATCTGTCCAAACGTTGGTGTCAGGGGTACTTCACGAGTCAGGCTGCCCTACACTGGTGCTACCACTATGGCCTTGAAGCCACCTTTATCTTCTCTTCATCACTACTCCGGATTTATCGGGACTTGAGGCCTTCTCACGGCGTCGCTCCCTCCATGGTCTTTCCTACCCATGGGTGATCCTGCCGGCAACTCGAACGTGGAGGAATCGCTTCGTAGCACTCTCTGCCTTGCCTATGCGACTGCGTCTTCTGCAGAATCACCCTCAGAGCCTTCTCTTGGATCTTCAAATGTGCCCTGCAAAACACACAGACGGCGCCTCTGGCGGCCGTTTGCACTTCGACGATCAAGTTAGTCCACAGAACCACCAAATGAGAAAACTAGTAGCGTGTGTGTAAAACTCTTGCTCTCTATTTTTTCGTCCTCTCCTCACTCTCACCCTGATTCTCCCTCTTATGTCTCTTTCCCTGCTTCTGGGCATAACAGGATTCTGTTATGCTTTTCTGGCACATGTCAGAACCCTGTGATGCTTTTCAGAGAAAGTGTACCTTCAGAATCAGCAGTGGGAGCGTGAGAGTCTGTGCATGTCTGCACGTCTCTGCGCTTGGCTGCGCCTGTCTGTACCCTTAATGGTACGGAGTGCACTTTTGTCTGGACCGCACCCCTCTCAGATGGTGACACGTGGAGGCCTGCACCTCACATCTAACCGCACACGTGTCATTTACTGGAAGGGCTCTAGCGCTTCTCTTTGTGTGCCTAAGTTACGCCCTTGCGGAGTAACTTAGGATATTTTCTCTCATCTGGGTAAATCGAATACTCTTAGGAGAACGTCGGGTGTGGCTGGTCTAGGCACACTCACCAAACGTTGCTCTCTGCGTAAGCGACTCACCCTTCACGATGCCACGCACGTAATGGGTTGAGGGAATCACCAATCACTGACTGGTTTACTAGTTCCCTCAGGCCACTCTCGTGCATGATTCCCTGAGGTGTGCTCATGCGAGATCCATGCGTAACGCTCTCGCTGGGAATCTCAGTCCCAGTTTAACTGCGTGTAACACGAGACCCCGATGACAATACACCCGATGACTGATCAGTGTTTATTTGCTTCTCGCGTTCTGCCTTCAGGCGTTAGTCTGAGAACTGGTCTGTTGATGGCCACTTGGCTACTGACCACTGATCACCATTCTGGATGATTTGTCCCCCGACCTCTCTTCCGCCTGATCTGTCGGTGGTCACTTGGTCACTGACCACCGATCACCGCTCTTGGCGATCATCTCCTTGACCTCTCTGCCACCTGGTCCACGTGTCACCCTGCGAGTGGTCCACGTGGTTCTCTGCTGCTGACGTCATCGACTACCGATGACCGATCGGATCAATGGGTATCGGGGAACCACACTGTGATCGCCTTGTCTTAGTGATATTTAATCTTGGCGACGCCCTGGTTGGGCGACGCCTTCACCTAGGCGACGCCCTGCCTTGGCGACACTTCCTCGTGGCGACGCTGGCACTTGGCGTTTCTTCACCTAGGCGACGCCTTATGTTGACTTTGAGTCCAGATGTTGACTTTGACCTTGACTTTGTCAACGCCCGGATACGGGACGTTACACAAACCACATGCACCCAGTACAAAATTTTCGAAACATGAAGTTTAAAACCCTCATCGCCACCCGGAGATCGGAGGCGCAAGTTTAAGTTTTAAGTCCTCATCGCCATATGGCGATCGGAGGCACAGGAATAAAGTTTTTAAGTCCTCATCGCCATATGGCGATCAGAGGCACAGGAATAAAGTTTTTTAAGTCCTCACCGCGTCCCGGCAATCAGAGGCACAAGTATTAAATTTCCTCTCGGCGAGGAAGAGATTTAAAAGACCTCCTCGCCTTGAGCGAGCGTAGGCGAGAAAGAGATTTAAAAGTCCTTCTCGCCTTAAGCGAGCGTAGGCGAGAAAGAGATTTAAAAGACCTCCTTGCCTTGAGCGAGCTTAGGCGAAAAAAAGATTTAAAAGTCCTCCTCGCCTTGAGCGAGCGTAGGCGAGAAAGAGATTTAAAAGACCTCCTCGCCTTGAGCGAGCGTAGGCGAGAAAGAGATTTTAAAGTCCTCCTCGCCCTGAGCGAGCACAGGCAAGAACAGATCACAAGACCTCTTTGCGTGAGCGAATTGAGGCAAGTTGAAAGCCCTCAGTGCATCCGGGGGAGGAGGAGATGTAACCCCTGGGCAAGTTGAGGCATTAGGGAAAGTCCTTCTCACCCTCGAGTGAGTTCAGGCAAGATGAAACTGAAAAGTCAGGGGTGTTAACGGCCTCAAGTATGGGAAAGGAGGGTTGGAGAAGAACTCTTTTTCCCCTTGAGAGAGACACCAATATTGACCTAGTAAGGCCAGTTAAATCGGAGGTTAAAGGGTGGTTGGGGAAGGTTTACAGAGGGCACCTCACCACCTAAATCGTTGTTCTAAAACCCAGGGAGGTAGAGAAGGATCCGAAAGGCGACTCTACCCCCAGATGGGGGAACAACGATGTAAGTTATCTCAAGGTAAAGACTCGGGGGAGGTAGAGAGAGATCCAAAGGAAGATGGTGGTCCCGCAAGGGACGCTCTCAGTTAAAGGAAGATGACGTGCCAGAAGCCCATGGTTTGAGATTGAAATAGAAAGAAAATCGCATGGCGAGGGCCACATCAGCGAAGTTCTGGGCGACGATGTAGAAATGCTTTGGGCCCTTGGTAGATCGGGCGAGAGAGGTTTCAGATACTAAGATCGACCTAAGCATTTTTTGCCGAGTAAGTGATTTCGTATTAAACGTTATTGTTTCGGATTAACCGTTTGTTTAAGCTAAGGTGGTTTGCAGAGAGTTAAGTACCGGTTGGTACAAAGTACATTGAGTTGGGAAAAACCCATCCAGTTAAAGTAGTCGATTGCACGGCAGATAAATTAGAAGACTATATATATATATATACACACGTGCACATGAATATCAAACAGTTTGAGCAGAATAAAAGTTATTACATACAAGTCAAAATTAAATACAAGAAGTTTCAAGGCGATAAGTAAACTGGGGGTACGATCTTGCCGTCCACCACTTCATTGTACACCGAAAGCTCTGAAAGGTCAAGGTCAGGAAATTTACAGGCAAACTGCTCCAAAGCCCGAAGTGAGAACTTGGGCAGCCTCAAGCTGAAGGTCGTTGATCTTTGCCTTGAACCCGTTGTTCTCTTCGCGAACCCAGGTGACTTCAAGTTCAAGTTCGTCGGCTTTCTTCTTGAATTCGCTGTTCTCCTCGCGAACTCAAGCAAGCTCGGTGGCCATTTCGCTTAGCTCTTTGGTTGCCTTATCCCGATCTTGTTCGACCTTACCCAGAAGAGTCTCTCTCTCGATTGACCTCTTCTCCAAGTTGGCCATCCTTTATTTTCTTTGCCTCCTCTAGCGTGGCAATTTTCTTATGATTTTTTTCTTTTATTTTTTTTTTAAATTAAAATCAGTCACTTATTTTGATAAATGAATTGATTTTTTATATTAAAATTTTAACAGAAAAGGAAAACCATCAATTTGTCTTAAAAATTGATCCTGCCCGTTGACCGGAGCGCTGGAGAATGCCTCGTCAAAGGATCGACGTGCGCGCCGCTTCTCACTTCCGTTCCTCCTCTGGATCTATCTCAAGAACCTGCAAAGAAACGACACGGCGCCGCTGCGGCCGATCGCACTCCGATGCTCAAGTCAGTGACGGTATCACCAAATACTAAGAACTGGAACCGTGCAAACTCTCTCTCACAAACAGCTCTGTCACTCGCAAGCGTAAAGTGTATGAACTGAACGCGCGTACCTTAGAAAATCTGTTAAGAACTCTTATATACCTGGTGGTTTTCTCTCTCCTGGCAGTTACAGACTTGGACACGTGGCTCGCATCCAACTGTACACGTGCCATCATCTGGAGGCTCCCTGACTTGGCGCTGCTTCTACTCTTATTTTGGCTAATTTACTTATGCATGGTACTGCCCAGTGCATAGCTAACTTAGGAGTGCGATCTCTACTGAAACTGGCGAGTTAGGGCCTTCATACACCTTCCCCGTGGTCTCGCCGGCCGCCTTCATAATCTGCTTCTCCTTCGTCTTCGGCGATGTGCTTATTCTGGCGATCTCCGACTGCCTGGTCGCCTGAGTCTACATCTGGCGACTTCATCTTCAACCTGGCGATCGCCTATCCTGGTAAACTGGAAATCGGAACACGCCAACTTAACAATCGGCGACCACACGTGCCTCCCGACTTCCTTCCCATCTGCCAACCTGGCGCCTTGTCAACACGCCTACACTGTAGCAGGATGCCACGTCATCACACCCGTCCACCAGGGCGGTACACAAGCCCCCAGTCTTAAGCGAAGACTTGTCTAGCGAAAAGACTGAAAGAGCCCTCGTCATCACCGACCTACGTGGCACTGACGCAGAATTCCAAGCGATCGTACTTTCTGCTGCTCTGACGCTCCACCAAACCCTTCACCGATCGCTCGACACGTGGCTTCATCAACGGCTCTCTTCATCTGCCGTTAGCGCTTCCAAAACTTATTTCGAAAACCCTTAAACCCCTTACGCTCCTACTGTTCCATCACTTTCTTTACACTTGCATACGCTCTCATTTCCTTCTGCGAAAGCTCTCGACGTTCCTCGACGCTCTAGATCACCACCTCCCTTCAACGTTTTCCTGATCATCGAAAGGTAACTACTTTCCTTCATCTGCTGGGTTCCCTTGCATTTTCACCGATTCGCATCATCCTGTAACTGTCTGGTGCATACGCTGTGGGCTGTTTTTCCATTTCTCCTTCTGCGTAACTTAGGGCTTTGTCGATCGTCGCAACGAACTCACATTCGTTCGTCTTTCACCTTCCTTCTATGATCGAGTCAGCCTTTGTAACCCTCCTGATTATTATTCTTTCTCTTTCTTCTTCCTTTGCAGTTGCTACCATGACTCGCACCAAGATTACCCCGAACCCCCCTCCATCAGCGCGAAACCCTCCTTCACAAGCACACGACTCAACGCAAGTTCGTGGTGCTCCCTCTTCGCAGGCTGTGAGGCCTGCGTCTTCCTAAACCGCTCTTGCCCAGGCGACTCCACCAAACGCTGGAGGAGCCCCCATCCCTCTGCCAGACTTCAAGGCTTTATACCCATGGGCTAACCCAACCCTCTTAAAGGAAACCTCGTCGGTGAACACTGCGGGAGCGGTTCTGCGATTGACCAATGGGGACGAGGTCCACCAATCGTTTCACAAGGAGCACGATGAGAGAATGATGGTGCTGCCTTGCCCCGCCGCTCTGCCAGTGTGCGCCGACGATAAAGTGAGCGCCGACGGGCCCTTCTGCTTCGTCTACACCACTTTCTTCAAGAAGGTCAAACTCAGGTTCCCTCTTACTCGATTTGAGAGGGAACTCTTAACCGAGCTCAACATCGCTGCCGCCCAGCTTCACCCCAACAGCTGGGCGTTTGTCCGAGCTTTCGAGATAACGTGCGCCCACCTGGGGTTGCCCGCGTCAGTGGACGTGTTTTTATTCCTGTTTGAGGCCAAGCACCCAGGAGATCGCCTGTGGGTCAGCCTGAATGCCATTGCTGGGAGATCCATTTTCACCATCTTCCAGCAGTCGTACAAGGATTGGAAGGGGAAGTTCATCCAGGTTCGCGCAAATGACAAAGACACTTCCCTTCTCGACGGTTTCCCCTTATACTGGGTGGACAAGGGGAAAAAGGAGTCCAAGAGCTGCTTCAGGAGGCCCAAAAGTCCTGATAGCATGGGAGCTTTGGACCGAGACCTTTGCCTATTCTGGAAGAGGGTGGCAGATGCCCACATAACATTCTTGACCCCCACCCTGATTTCCTTCGAGTTCTTTGAGGACCAGTTGGAATTCCAAATAGGTCAGGACGCTACACTCTTGTCTTGACATTGCTTCTGATATTGTTTCTGGGCGTCTTGTGCGACACGCACAAGACTTTGGTTTTATCTTTTCTGCATATGCCTGTTTTTGCTGTCTCATTGCCTTGTACACTAATCTTTTTCCCCTTTGAGCTAACTCATGCACTTTCGTTTCTTGCAGATACCATGTTGGGTAAGAACATGCTCGCCGACTTGAAGGCGCTCGCCCGCAACCACGGGTTGGCGACCGGTTCCCAGACGGTGCCCAACTCGGCGGTCGAGAAGGCCATCATTCATGGGCGATCACCGCCCAAGGAGCCCACCCAACGAAAGAAACTGGTCCTTAAAAGGCCAAAGCGAAAAGCCCCCCAAGTCGTCCAAGAGGAGGAGGAAGAGGACGACGAGGTCACTGAGGATGGCCTCGTTACAAAGAGGAAAAGGGTGGCACCACCTTCTCCACCTGCCCCACCCCCTCTTCCAGCTTCAACACCACCATCAACACCTGCCCCTCCTCCCTCATCGCCAACACCACGAGCCCCTTCACCACCAGTCCAAGCAACTCCACTGGCCACTGCGCCACCAGCAGTCGAGGCTCAAGAGCCAAACTTTCTGGAGGACCCCCCAAGTGCCTCTACGCTCCATACCTCAGCTAGAGGGGGCCCTCCTTCAAATGCTTCAGCTGCAGAGAACGTTCCGACCGGGGATGAGGTTGCTCACACCTCCCCAATTCTAATCACCGAATCCCCGGTTGCGTCGCCACGCCAGGAAGCAAACATTGAAAATCCTGCTAAGGAAGGTGGCGACGAGAACCCTCAACAAGCCCCCCTGGCGCCTCTCCAAGCATCAAACCTTTCCCTTGAAGTTACAAGGATGTGGGAACCTCTGACTGCCAAACTCAAAACCATAGCAGAGGATATCCCATCGATCATAACGAGGGCTGTGGAGAGCTCCACCAGGAGGCTTCAAGATGATCTCTACCACCTCAAGACTGAAAACAGCACAATGAAGGTTGAGGTGGAGAAGGTGGCATTCAGCCTGACGCTCGCGGAAATGGAACACTCCCGAGTAGAGGATGCCCTGAGTACCGAGCTCAGGCTTGCGCGCAAGGAAGCTGCTGACCTTCGTCGCAAAGTCCATGAACTTGCCCAAGAAAAAGTTGAACTAGAAAGCAAGATCGTGCCTCTGTGCACCAAGGCGAGCGACCTGGAGGCTCACATTCATGCTAATGCCGATAAGGTACAAAAACTGGAGCAAAGGTCAATCGACCGCGAGAAGCTACTTGGGCAAGTTGAAAAAGCGAGGGACGACGCCATGGCTGATCTCGCCGAGGCAAACAAGGAGAAAGGGAAAATGGCTGCCGAGTTGGCCCAAGCTCAAACAGAATCCAAGAAGGTTACTGACGACCTTCTTCATGCTCAAGAGACCAACAAACAACTCCAAAAACAGGTTGAAGAGCAGGGGCAGCAGAACAAGGAGCTCAAAGAACAGGTTGGAGGACTTCAAGGGCAGTTTGAAGAACTTAAGCTAAATTCTGCTCAGATTCTGACTGCTGGATTCGAAGCCGCTCGGGAGCAATTCGCATGCCTATTCCCCGATCTCGACCTCAGCATGGTGTCGTTAAACAACGAAGTAGTGGATGGAAAGGTCGTTCCCGCCGAAGACTCAACCAACTCCACCCCATCTGCTTCTTTATAATTTCACTTGTATTTACCTTGTAAAAACTTTTGCATATGCGCTTTGAATAGATACTTATTTCAATTGCTGAACTTGGATATTCTCTCACTTGACTTCTTTTAAGCGCTTTAGCCTTCTTTGCATGTTTAACTTTGTCGGATTTAACTTAGTGATCTTGCGGACGCGATCTTTGACGTAACCGCCTCGAGCCAACTCAAACTTAAGCAAAAATCACCTTAGACAACTTGTACTCTTAAGGCAACTAATCTCGTTACAGGAATACCCTTCAAGCAGCAAACTGTAACTTAATCATTGGCTCGAACAACGTCCCACTCGACCTGCTTTATCAAACAAGCCTTTCAACCTTCTCGCCGTCGTTTGAACTTTTCCCGATCGCCAAAACCCCTTGGTAACATCAGCTTTTTCTAGCCTCATGCTTTGGCAATCGTCTCTTTATCTGGGGTAGAAACGCCCTTTGGAATCTTCTTTTGCCCTCCTGAACTTTAAAGCAAAAGACCGGCTGGCTAGGCGTTCTCTTCGAACCTACCTTATCCACCTTTCAAGCTTCTTCCACCCTCTTCGCCATACCTGAACTCGTTCGAGACGAGAAGGATTTTATCTTGCCTATGCTTGCACGTAAGCGAGAAGGTCTTTTAACTCGCCTGAACTCGCTCATCGGCGAGAAGGACTTTTACTCGCCTGAACTCGCTCATCGGCGAGAAGGACTTTAAATGGCCTTAACTCGCTCGACGGTGAGAAGGACTTTTTCTGGTGCCTCAACTTGCCCAGGGTGTACATCTCCTCCCCCCCTGGATGCACTGAGGACCTTTTCTTTCTCACCTGCACTCGCTCAACGGCGAGGAGGTCTTTACCTTGCCTCGACATTGCCCCAGGAGTTACATCTTCTCGCTCCCAGAAACACGGAGGACTTTTTCTCTTTCTCGCCTGCACTCGCTCAACGGCGGGGAGGTCTTTTAACTTGCCTCGACATTGCCCCAGGAGTTACATCTTCTCGCTCCCAGAAACACGGAGGACTTTTTCTCTTTCTCGCCTGCACTCGCTCAACGGCGAGGAGGTCTTTAACTTGCCTCAAAACGCGCGAGGGCGTTGAGGTCTTCCATCTGGTGCCTCCGATCGCCGAAAGACGATGAGGACTTAAAAACTTAACTGGTGCCTCCTATCGCCGAAAGACGATGAGGACTTTAAAACTTAACTGGTGCCTCCAATCGCCGAAAGACGATGAGGACTTTAAACTTTTTAGAAAGCACGCGATATATCTTTTCTTGCCTCAAATCATGTACAAATGACAAGGTCTTTTTTCAAAACTTTCGAAAATAGCACACATGCAATCTGGAAACACCTTATGCTTCGAAAACTCTTCTTTTATTGGGTGGCCTCATTAAAAACCCTCCTTAGGGAAAAAAGAGTGCCCCCTTGAAACTGTTTTAACAGAGACATTGCAATATAACATTTGTGTTTGTCTTTACTTACAAAGCTCTTAACTATAGTACAACTTCAGGTGTGTGGCGTTCCAGGTGCGAGGGATCGCCCCTCCTTCCAGCGTCTCTAAGCGGTAGGCTCCGTTCCCGAGTGCCTCGGTTATTCTGAACGGTCCAGTCCACTTGGGTGATAGTTTATTCTCCATCTCGTACTGGTGGGCCTTCCTCATCACCAGATCGCCTTCTCTAAACTGCCTTGGCATCACCTTAGAATTGTACCTTCGCTCGACCCTTCTCTTCACCGCCTCAGCCTTCAGCCTTGCCTCCTTCCTGACTTCATCCAGCAGATCCAGGTTCAGCCTTCTCTCTTCATTCGAGTCTTCCTCTACGAAGTTCTGGAATCTCGGCGAGCTTTCCTGGATCTCCACCGGAATCATGGCGTCACACCCATAGACCAAGCTAAACGGGGTCTCATGGGTTCCGGACTGCTCGGTGGTGTGGTACGCCCAGACTATACGGGGCACCTCCTCAGCCCAACTTCCCTTGGCTTTCTCAAGCCTTCTCTTCAAACCTCTCAACAACACCCGATTAGCTGATTCCACCTGGCCATTCGTCTGAGGGTGCTCGACGGATGCAAACACTTGCTGAATTCCAACCCCTTCACAAAGCTTCTTCAACAGGTGGCTTGCGAACTGAGTCCCATTATCTGACACCAGGCGCTTAGGCACTCCAAACCGGCACACGATGTTCTTCCATACAAAGCCTTCGATCTTGTGTGCGGTGATCTGGGCCACTGGTTCTGCTTCAATCCACTTGGTGAAGTACTCAATCGCCACCACCAAGTACTTCATCTGCCTGATCGCCAGTGGAAAAGGTCCCAGGATGTTGATTCCCCAAGTATGAAACGGCCAAGGGCTATAGATCGACTTCAACCCCTCGGGAGGTACCTTATGCCAATCGGCGTGCTGCTGGCACTGTTTACAGCATTGGGCATACTTCTTGCAATCTTCTCTCATGGATGGCCAATAGTAGCCTGCACGGAGAGTCCTCGCGGCCAGAGCTCGACCCCCGACGTGACTTCCACATATTCCTTCGTGGAGCTCTGCCATAATTCTCGTGCACTTCTCGCCGTGTATGCACTCCAGGAGTGGTGAGTGAACCCAAATCTGTACAGATCGCCATCAATCAATGTATACTTCCTCGAATTTTTCTTTACCTTCCTAGCTTCTGTTGGATCCAGCGGGAGGAGACCATCTGCCAAGCACCGCTTGTACTGTGTTATCCAAGTGTCTGGCTCATGAGTGGCGCAGACCTGCATCACGTCCACCTTCTCTCCTCGACATGCTCTAATTCTCGGCGATCTCAGAGTTTCTTGCGTCAAAGACTTATGGCTTCTCGCTGCTCTCTCCGTCGACTTGCTTATCTGAAGGACCAGGTGATCTGCTACAAATGCCCTCGGCGTCTTCAGAGTTTCTTGAATCACCGTCCTCTGCCTACCCCCCTTGCCTGAACTGGCGAGCTTAGCAAGCAAGTCAGCTCGGGCATTCTGTTCTCGGGGCACATGGACCACTTCAAAAGAGGCAAAGGAACTCTTCAATTCCTGCACATTCGCCAAATAAGCCGCCATTTGTGGATCTTTAGCCTGGAACTCGCCTGTTACTTGCCCTGTGACTAGCAGCGAGTCACTCTTAGCCATCAGTACCCTAGCTCCCATCTCCTTGGCCAGCAGAATCCCGGCGATCAGCGCTTCATACTCTGCTTGATTGTTGCTGGCTTTGAAGGCGAATCTCAACGATTGTTCGATCAGCACGCCGTTGGGTCCTTCCAATATGACTCCAGCACCGATACCCTGCTGGTTCGACGATCCATCCACCGAGAGTACCCAACGGAAGTCATCTCCTTCAACCCGCGTCGCCTCTGATGAGAGCTCGACTACAAAATCTGCAAAGATTTGCCCCTTGATCGGGCCTCGGGGCTCATATTTAATGTCAAATTCTGACAACTCCACTGCCCACTTCACCATTCTTCCCGCAACGTCAGGTTTCTTCAAGACCTTCTGGATGGGCAGGTCAGTCATCACCAGTATTGTGAAGCTGTGGAAGTAGTGGCGCAACCTCCTCGCCGAAAACACCACAGCCAGCGCAGCCTTCTCCAGGGCTTGATATCTCGTTTCTGGGCCTTGCAGCACCTTGCTCACAAAATAAATAGGCTTCTGAGCCTGATCTTGATCCTGGGCGAGCACCGCACTCACCGCCCTCTCAGTCACAGCGAAGTACAACCTGAGAGGGATTCCCGCCAGTGGTTTGCACAGAACCGGCGGGCTCGCCAGATATTCCTTCAGCTTGACGAAAGCTTCCTCGCATTCTTTCGTCCAAGCGAACTTGTTATTGCGCCGCAGGCATTGGAAATAGGGATGTCCCTTTTCTCCGCTCGCTGACACGAAGCGAGATAGGGCTGCCATCCGACCCGTCAGCTGCTGGACTTCTTTCACTGTAGCCGGGCTTCTCATCGCCAAGATGGCGGCACACTTGTTCGGGTTGGCCTCTATTCCCCTTTCAGTCAAAAGAAAACCCAAGAACTTTCCAGCCTCCACGCCGAAAATGCATTTCTCCGGGTTGAGCTTCAACTTGAACTTGGCGATCGTCGTGAATAATTCTTCCAAGTCTGCTACGTGCTTGCTCTTCTCCTGCGAGGTCACGACCATGTCATCGACGTAGGCTTGCACGTTCCTTCCCAGCATCGGTGCAAGTACTCGATCCATCAACCTCTGGTACGTGGCCCCCGCGTTCTTGAGCCCAAACGGCATCACCTTATAGCAGTAGCACGACCTCTCCGTCATGAAGGCTGTTTTTTCTTCATCCATGGGATGCATCTTGATCTGATTATAGCCCGAGAAGGCGTCCAGGAAACTCAGCAGCTTGCACCCTGCAGCACTATCGACCAGGGCATCAATGCTTGGTAAAGGATACGAATCCTTTGGGCAAGCTTTGTTCAGATCGGTGAAATCGACGCACATGCGCCATTTCCCGTTACTCTTCTTTACCAGCACAACATTTGCCAACCACTCAGGGTACTGGACTTCCCTGATGTGGCCTGCAGCGAGGAGTTTCTGGGTCTCGTCCTTGATTGCCTGCCTCCTCTCTTCATTAAATTTCCTTCTTCTTTGTCGCACCGGTCTCACCATGTTGTCCATCGCCAGATGATGGCACAAGAAGTCGGGATCGATCCCGGGCATGTCCGAAGCGGACCAAGCAAACGCGTCCAGATGCCGCTCAATCACCTTGGCGATCTGGTCCTGGAGATCGACCTCCAGAGATCTTCCGAGCTTGAAAACTTTCCCCCCGATCTCCTTCTCGAGCCACTGCTCGACGGGTTTGGGCCTGGATTCTCTGGCGATCACCGCCTTGGCGATTCCCAGTTCCCTTGCTTCCTCGGGGCGATTACGCGCCTCTTCCTCCTCCAGGCCATCGATGGCAACTTCACCTTCATGTGCCGTGTTGACGGAATGGCACCTATCCACGCCTACACTGTAGCAGGATGCCACGTCATCACACCCGTCCACCAGGGCGGTACAAAAATCAATTAAGTAATTTTAATAGAATGCTGTAATGATTTTCAAACTATTTTTTAAATGCTTTAAACAGTTTCACTAAATGATCAAACCGATTTAATCATCTTTTGAGATTATATAAAAATTGTTTTATGATATTTTAATAACAAGAGATATTTTAGAGAAATTTGCAATAGATAAAATCTTCCCAATTGTATTAATGTAACCCAACTCGTAGGCCCACAAGCATTACAAATTTCTTTTCACCAATTCAGAAAAACCGTGGGCCCTCATGCTTTTCCCTTTTACGTGAATCTCCCTCTTTAATTCCTTTAATTCCAACTTCATGCCTCAAAACCGTAGACCCCACCAATAGATACACCTATGAGAAAAAACAAAGAAACCATAGACCCTCTGATTGCATGCAATTGTTTCGCCAAATCGTGGGCCCACAAGCGTTAAAGTAACTCAACCCTTTTTTATAAAAGGAAACAAAACCACAGGTGGTCCCTCATGTGCGCACCGAAATTATCATACCAAATGCAGCCAAGAAATCATATACGGATGTAAAAATGCAAAAAAGAACGTGGCTTATCATGCAGTAGAATATTTTTGAAGAAAAATCATACTTTAACAACCCTAACAATTATATACAAGAAGAATTATGATAGATTTAAATATAAATATATATATATAAAATAAATTTATAATTAAATGATATGAAAAAATATTAAAATAATAATTTTGGAGATTATAATGTAATTCTATAAATTTTAGTTTGTCAAAATATATCGTTATCTTTTTTAAAAACTAAACGTAACAATCCAACAAATTTTGATGCAGCGGTGAAAACATTGAAAGAATAAAATGCAAGGTCCCACATGTATTGAAATGTGCATGTATTGGTCAGAAAATTCTATCTCTCGTATAAGAAACAAAAGCAGTTGCATCTCTTAACAAAACCATTACTCATACAAGTAGAAAACATGTGTTCAGAGGGCCAAGCACAACCTCGTATAAAAAGACAAGAGCCAAGACGTGAGCATCCAAAGCCAAAGCCAAACAAAGAGCGTCTAAGCCAAAGGAAGGAGCATCTAGGCCAAAGTGAAGAGCGTCTAGCACAAGGTGGAGAGCATCTAAAGGGAGAGCGTCTAGAAGGAAGGGTAGACCGTCTAGGACCTATTACTAGGTCCATGACCAAGCTACGGATGTGAGACTTGGACCAAGCTCTGGATGGTAGAAGAAGCAACTTGTATATGCTACATGAAGGCCCATTAAGGATAGCTTAGTATTAGTTGTGGTGTAAATAGCATAAACTTGATTCCATGAGACTTGACCTAGATTTGCTAAAGATTTGGTCACTTTCTAAAAGGATTCTCCACATGGCCATGTGCTCCATGTGATGTAAATTTGCATTTCATATTGATTAGCATTAGGGTTGCATTATGGTCCTCCTTAGCCTATAAAAGGAGGATCCTACACCTTGTATTTTCAAGATTGAATAGAGTATTGTTATGCTGCCAATTTAGTGCCATACATTACTCCTTGCCTAGCTTCTAGATTTTAATCTTCATTTCACCACTTTCAAAGGGGCTGGTCGAACCTCCCCATTTCCACACTCTTCATGCACCTTCAAGGTCACCACACCTCTTAGGAGGACCTTGTTCATCTCTTCCATTAAGCTTCCGCACCATCTTCAACCAACATCCAAGAATAGCTCATAGGAAATCCATCAAATGGGTTAATAGAAAAAGAAAATGATATATGGAAATGCATGTGAATAGTGGTAATTTCTGGGATTTGGTATTAAGAGGTGGACTTTAAGTCTAATTCAACATCATAAAACCAATTTCTAAAGTGAGGTTTGTATCCACTTATATACTATAAAATATCATAATCTCTAGTCGATGTGAGATATCCAACACATCCCCCTCATGCTGAGGCTACCAACTCGTGCTTGAGACTAAATATTATGGTAGTCCTATAACAGTCCAATAGCGGGTGGTCTGATAAGCCCAACAAACAATTGTTATGATAGATTCAAAATGATTCTAATACCATTTTAAGAATTGCACTTTAAGTCTAACTCACACTACAAGAAATTTGGTCATTATGTGCTGATAATTACATACGGATATAAATCCATATGTAATACATGAAATACATATGAACTTTACATACAAAATTATATTCGTATGTAAATTTTTTGTTACATACAGATTTTTCTGTATGTAACAATATATAACTTTTGTAAAACAATTTTGTATAAAAAAATTGTATGTAAGGGTGGTGCGCTGAGGTGGGAAAGTATTCAAAGTATAGATCCGTATGTAATGATAAGTGAATTCGTATGTAAAGGACTACGTGTATTACATATAAATTTTGTACAGTTTAAAAAAATAAAAATAAAATAAAATGATAATGTGTGGTTTTGTATGTGCGCCAGAATTCTCAGTGCATTCCCTCCTCTGTGAACCCGAAAATCTTCCCCAAGCTAAGCTTCCCCAACCTTAGCTTTCCCAACCTAAGCTTCAATTTTCGTTTCCCTAACCTAAGGTAAACTAACCTGAGTTGATCTTGAATCCCCAATTTCGCAACACCCCCAATTTTCGCAAACCACCACTTTTAAAAACCTTAGGTTGCTTAAGATGAGGCGAGTTGCGGTTTGAATGGCTTGAATTTGGTAAGATTGTGCTTCATTTCTATTTCCCCTTTTTTAAATTCGGTAGCTCTTCTTTATGTTGATGCCTTCATATGCTTTCAAATTCGTAGGTTGTTCTCCCTTCTTTTTGCTCGTGGGTTCACATTCTTCTTTCGTGGTTAGTTTGTTGTTGTGTTTCTTGTTTCCTTCTTGCATTTACAGTTCAATTTCTCCTTTCACCGATTTTATGTTGTGCACAGAGCTTGGAATCTTGCAAGGGCTTGGTCGTGGCATGAGGTATTGAAGGGGAGACAAGGTATAATCACAAAACTGGTTATCATCTTTGTTTATTACCTTGTTTTGCAACTACTGTACAGTTATGAGAAATAAGCTCTGCATAGGCACTTGAGCACAAGAAATGCATCTCCTGAAATGTTTATTGTGACCACTTTTAGTGTGATGTTGATTTCTTGATTATGCAGGAGCTTAGGAGGCTGGTGTTTGAAAGAAGGGACGAAAAATATACATTTAAGGAGTTTCCATATTGCTTAAAACAGTACCACACAAAAGGAATTAAATGTGACAACTAGAAAGAGTTCCAAAGAAAATAGACAAGCAAATAAAAGGTACTCAAAGAAAGGTGGCACACAAAATGGAACCTAAAGAATAGCACTAGATTTGATTTCCAAATCAAAAACAGCACCACTGAAATAATTGTTGTGGTCCAGAGAGCGTGATTTTAACTGATTTATGCTGAGCTGGCCTTTTAGAATTTGTTTCTGAAAATTTATATGCAAACAAATCAAGATCTTAACAAAATTCTGGCGTTGGTTTCTGTACCGCCCTGGTAGTCGGAAGTGATGACGTGGCACCAAGCTACAGTGTAGGCGTGTTGACAAGACGCCAGGCTGGCAGAAGGGAAAGAAGTCGGGGGGCTCGTGAAGTCGCCAGTTATTAAGTTGGCGTGTTCCGATCTCTAGCATACCAGAATCGGCGATCACCGGGTTAAAGATGAAGTCGCCAGATGTAAACTCAGGCGACCTAGTGATTGGAGATCGCCAGAGCAAGCACATCGCCGGAGATTAAGGTGGTGAGGATTATGAAGGCGGCCGGCGAGACCACAGGGAAGGTGTACGAAGGCACCCTAACTCGCCAATTCCAGTAGAGATCGCGCTCCCAAGTTAGCTATGCACTGGGCAGTACCATGCATAAGTAACTTAGCCAAAAGAGAGTCAGAAGCAGCGCCCAAGTCAAGGAGGCTCCAGATGGTGGCACGTGTACGACTGGATGCGAGCCACGTGTTCAGGTCTGTAACTACCAGGAGAGAGAAAGTAACCAGGTATTTAAGGGTTTCTCAACGAACTTTCGAGGTACGCACGTTCAGATTATACTCTTTACGCTTGCGAGTTCTTGAGCATACTGTGAGAGAGAACATTGCACGGTTCCTTGAGAGTTCTTGAGTGTTATTGCTTTTAGTATTTGGTGGTTCGGTCACTGACTTGGGCGTTGGAGTGCGATCGGCCGCAGCGGCGCCGCTCTGTTCTTTTGCAGGTTCTTGAGGTGGATCTTGGCGGAGGACGGAGGTTGAAGCGGTGCACACGTCGATCCAAGTTTGATGAGGCAAGTTCCAACGTTCTGGTCAACAGGCAGGATCACCAGGCGCCCACCGTGGGGCCGTGTAAAACCTGTTCCCATCCACAGCGTGAGTTCTTGGAGGTTTTCGTAGTTTTCTGCGTGGTTGTGTGCTGGTGCAACCACTGTTCGCTGTTCGTTTGAGATTTGTTCGGTGATTTCGCGTTTTCCACCGTTCGTTCGGGTTTTTGTTCGGTGAAGTGAGGTTTTCTGCTGTTTACGCGAGATTTGTTCGGTGAAGTTTGAGTTCTTTGGCTCGTTGTGTTATCCGTAGGAGAAGCGGTGGTTTCTGGTGGAGTTGCAGGTTTCTTTGGAGGATTCGCGGTGTTCTTGAGTTTTTTTGCGAAGTTTTGCGAGGTTCTGACCGATTGATCGCTGAATCAATCGTAGCTGAAGTAAGTGTTGTTCGCTGCATTCTGTGATTCGCCAAGTTTCATGAGAAAAATGAGAAGCAATCGTTCAAGTCCAGTCGCCCGTCGCCATGACCATGGCGCAGATGGCAGAGATGATGCGTTCGTTGCAGGCAACTGTGGAAGCCTCGCGCATAGAACAGGCGAGAATGCATGAGGACCTGGCCGCCTCTCGCGCCAGGAATGATGAGCTTAGCAAGGTGACTGAGGAGCTGCGTCGAGCTCTTCAGGAGCAGCAAGGGCGTTCTATTGCTGAAGAGTTTGCGCCGTCGTCACCACCTCGTTTTTTTCCTATGCCTTTCGCTCAGGCGATTTCTGACACGCCTATTCCTGCGAGTGTGGTTTCTGTTAAGGCTGTTTTCACCGGCGTGGAGGATCCTGAGGCTCATCTCACCATGTTCCATACGCAGATGATGTTGTCAAGGGGATCAGACGCCGTCTACTGCAAGATGTTCGTGAGCACACTCCAGTGAACGGCGCTGGAATGGTTTGTGAGCCTGCCTAACGGTTACATTACCAATTTCCAACAGTTCTCGAAGATTTTCGTCGAGCAGTACATCGTGAATAAGGCACCGCCCAGGGTGTCTTATGATTTGTTTGATATAAGGCAATATCAGGGAGAGTCCCTCAGGGACTACCTAAATCGCTTTGGGGCGCAGATGGTCAGATCGCCGGCCAAAGATGAAGAAATGCTGGTCTACGCATTTAAGAAGGGCGTGCTGCCGGGACCATTTTGCGAGGCATTGATCAGGGCTCACCCCGCCACGTTTGCTGAGGTTAGGCGACTTGCGCTGGCCCACATCGCCGACGAGAGCGAAGTCGCCGAGAAGAGAGGAAGCGTGGTCCCGCTAGGCCACGCGCCCAGACCAGGATCCAGCCATAGAGGGTGCTGGAGACAGCGGCGGCCAGAAGGGATCACAGGACTCGCCATCCTTATGATCCAAGGAAGAACAAGGGTAGGGGCCAAGGACGCCAGCAACCAGCACGCCGGGAATACAATCGCCCGCCTAAGCACAAGTTTGTCATGGGTTTGGCGGACCTGATCGCCATTCCCAATATATCTGCTAGGTTGAAGGCGCCAGAAAAGGTGGGCGACAAGGTGCTGGGACCAAAGCCAGACGCCTGGTATGAGTTTCACCAGGGCTTTGGCCATACAGTGGACTCGTGCTTGGCATTAGGATACCGGCTCGACGATCTGGTTAAGAGCGGGTTCCTAAACGACTATTTGTTGGATAGAAGGACGGGGGGCGCGTCGAGCTCCCAACCAGCAGGTGCTGAGGCTCAGCAGCACGAGATGCCTATGCACGGGGAAATCCACACCATTGCAGGGGGTTTCTCAGGAGGTGGATGCACCGCATCACAGAGGAAGAGGTACGCGAGGTCTGTGATGACGGTGGATATGTTTGAAGACCACTCGCCGGAAGTGGATATTACATTCACCAAGCAAGATCTTCGGGATGTTGTGCCTCATGACAACGATCCCATTGTAATTTCGTTGATCACAGCAGGAAGAAAGGTCCACAGGGTGCTGGTGGACCAAGGAAGCTCGGCAGACGTAATGTTCTGGCCGACTTTCACGCAGTTGGAGCTGCCCCTTGACCAGCTGAGGCCCTATGGAGGGTGTTTGTATGGTTTCGCTGGTGACCAGGTGGAGGTCAGGGGGTACATAGAATTGAGGACAACGTTTACAGATGTGGCGGGTTCAAGAACGGAGAAAATTAAATACCTCGTTGTAAACGCCCCTTCAGCATACAACATCCTGTTGGGAAGACCTACGCTCAACAGGATAGGCGCCATACCGTCGACCCGGCACATGAAGGTGAAGTTGCCGTCTATGGAGGGGGTGGTGATCACCATCAAATCCGATCAGAAAGAAGCGAAGAAGTGCTATGAGAATAGCCTGAAAAACAAGAGATCGGTGAGTTACGTAACGACCACCCCGCCTCCTGGTGTGAAGCCCAGATCGACGGTAGGGACGTGGAGATGGTGGACGCTGAGCTGGGGGAGGGGAACGCTGGTCTGGAGGAGGAAGAGGCAAGGAATCGCCCTGAGGAAGCGAGAGAACTGGGAATCGCCAGAGCGGTGATCGCCAGAGAAACCAGACCAAAACCCGTCGAGCAGTGGCTCGAGAGAGAAATCGGGGGAAAGATCTTCAAGCTAGGAAGATCCCTGGAGGGTGAGCTCCAGGACCAGATCGCCAAGGTGATAGAACGGCATCTGGATGCGTTTGCATGGTCCGCTTCGGACATGCCCGGGATCGATCCCGACTTCTTGTGCTATCATCTGGCGATGGACAACTTGGTAAGACCAGTGCGACAAAGAAGAAGAAAGTTCAACGAGGAGAGGAGGCAGGCGATTAGGGACGAAACACAAAAACTCCTCGCTGCAGGCCACATCAGGGAAGTCCAGTGCCCTGAATGGCTGGCAAATGTCGTGCTGGTGAAGAAGAGTAATGGGAAATGGCGCATGTGCGTCGATTTCACCGATCTGAATAAAGCTTGCCCGAAGGACTCATATCCTTTGCCAAGCATTGATGCCCTGGTGGACAGTGCTGCAGGGTGTAAGTTGTTGAGCTTCCTGGATGCCTTCTCGGGGTATAATCAGATAAAGATGCATCCCATGGATGAAGAGAAGACCGCCTTCATGACCGAGAGATCGTGCTACTGCTATAAGGTGATGCCGGGCTGAAGAACGCGGGGGCCACGTACCAGAGGTTGATGGATCGAGTACTTGCACCGATACTGGGAAGGAATGTGCAAGCGTACGTCGATGACATGGTCGTGACCTCGCCAGAGAAAAGCAAGCACGTTGCAGACTTGGAGGAGTTGTTCACGACGATCGCCATGTTCAAATTGAAGCTGAATCCAGAGAAATGCATTTTCGGCGTGGAGGCTGGAAAGTTTTTGGGTTTCCTCTTAACTGAAAGAGGCATAGAGGCCAACCCTGATAAGTGTGCCGCCATCTTGGCGATGAGGAGCCCAGCTACGGTGAAGGAGGTTCAACAGCTAACAGGTCGGATGGCAGCCCTGTCTCGCTTCGTGTCAGCTAGCGGAGAAAAGGGCCATCCCTATTTTCAGTGCCTAAGGAGGAATAACAAGTTTGCTTGGACGAAGGAGTGCGAGGAAGCCTTCGTCAAGCTGAAGGAATATCTGGCGAGCCCACCGGTTCTGTGTAAACCGCTGGCGGGAACCCCTCTCAGGTTGTATTTTGCTGTAACTGAGAGGGCGGTGAGTGCGGTGCTCGCCCAGGATCAAGATCAGGCTCAGAAGCCTATTTATTTTGTTAGTAAGGTGTTGCTGGGCCCCGAAACGAGATATCAGGCCCTGGAAAAGGCTGCGCTGGCTGTGGTATTTTCGGCGAGGAGGTTGCGCCACTATTTCCATAGCTTCACCATACTGGTGATGACTGACCTACCCATCCAGAAGGTCTTAAAGAAGCCTGACGTTGCGGGAAGGATGGTGAAGTGGGCGGTAGAATTGTCAGAATTTGATATTAAGTATGAGCCCCGAGGCCCGATCAAGGGGCAAATCTTTGCAGATTTCGTGGTCGAGCTCTCATCCGAAGCAACATGAGTTGAAGGGGACGACTTCCGTTGGGTACTCTCGGTGGATGGATCGTCAAACCAGCAGGGTAGCGGTGCTGGAGTCATCTTGGAAGGACCCAACGGCGTGCTGATCGAACAATCTTTGAGGTTTGCCTTCAAAGCCAGCAACAATCAAGCAGAATATGAGGCGCTGATCGCCGGGATTTTGCTGGCCAAAGAGATGGGAGCCAGGGTGTTGATGGCTAAGAGTGACTCGCTGCTAGTCACGAGACAAGTAACAGGCGAATTCCAGGCTAAAGATCCACATATGGCAGCTTACTTGGAGTATGTGCTGGAATTGAAAAGTTCCTTTGCCTCTTTTGAAGTGGTGCATGTGCCCAGAGAGCAGAATGCCCGAGCTGACTTGCTGGCCAAGCTCGCCAGTTCAGGCAAGGGGGGTAGGCAGAGGACAGTGATTCAAGAAACTCTGAAGACGCCGAGGGCATTTGTAGCAGATCACCTGGTTCTTCAGATAAGCAGGTCGACGGAAAAAGCGGCAAGAAGTCACAAGTCTTTAACGCAAGAAACGTTGAGATCGCCGAGAATTAGAGCGTGTCGGGGAGAGAGGGTGAACATGACACAGGTCTGCGCTACCCATGAGCCAGACACCTGGATAACACAGTACAAGCGGTGCCTGGCAGATGGCCTTCTCCCGCTGGATCCGGCAGAGGCTAGGAAGGTAAAGAAAAATTCTAGCAAGTACACATTGATTGATGGCGATCTGTACAGGTTTGGGTTCACTCACCCACTCCTGGAATGTATACATGGCGAGAAGTGCACGAGAATCATGGCAGAGCTCCACGAAGGAATATGCGGAAGCCACGTCGGGGGTCGAGCTCTGGCCGCAAGGACTCTGCGTGCAGGTTACTACTGGCCATCGATGAGAGAAGACTACAAGAAGTATGCCCAATGTTGCAAACAATGCCAACAGCACGCCGATTGGCACAAGGCGCCTCCCGAGGAGTTGAAGTCGATCTACAGCCCTTGGCCGTTTCATACTTGGGGAATCGACATCCTGGGACCTTTCCCGCTGGCGATCAGGCAGATGAAGTACTTGGTGGTGGCGATTGAGTATTTCACCAAGTGGATCGAAGCAGAACCAGTGGCCCAGATCACCGCACACAAGATCGAAGGTTTCGTGTGGAAGAACATTGTGTGCCGATTTGGAGTGCCCAAGCGCCTGGTGTCGGACAATGGGACTCAGTTTGCAAGCCACTTGTTGAAGAAGCTGTGCGAAGGGGTGGGAATTCAACAAGTGTTTGCATCCGTCGAGCACCCTCAGATGAATGGCCAGGTGGAGTCAGCTATTCGGGTGTTGCTGAGAGGTTTGAAGAGAAGGCTAGAGAAAGCCAAAGGGAGCTGGGCTGAGGAGGTACCCCGCATAGTCTGGGCGTACCACACCACCGAGCAGTCAGGAACCCATGAGACCCCGTTCAGCTTGGTCTATGGGTGTGATGCAATGATTCCAGTAGAGATCCAGGAGAGCTCGCCGAGATTCCAGAACTTCGTAGAGGAAGACTCGAATGAAGAGAGAAGGCTGAACCTGGATCTACTGGATGAGGTCAGGGAAGAGGCGAGATTGAAGGCTGAAGCGGTGAAGAGAAGGATTGAACGAAGATACAACTCGAAGGTGATGCCAAGACAGTTTAGAGAAGGCGACCTGGTGATGAGGAAAGCCCACCAGTACGAGATGGAGAATAAACTGTCGCCCAAGTGGACGAGGCCGTTCAGAATAACCGAGGCGCTCGGGAACGGCGCCTACCGATTAGAGACATTGGAAGGAGGGGCGATTCCTCGCACTTGGAACACCACGCACCTGAAGTTGTATTACAGTTAAGAAGCCTTGTAAGTAAAGACAAACACGAAGTTATATTACAATGTCTCTGTTAAAACAGTTTGAAGGGGGCACTCTTTTTTCCCTAAGGAGGGATTTTAATGAGGCCCCCCAATAAAGAGAAGTTTTCAAAGTACAAGTTGTTTTAGATTGCGTGCCTGTTGCTTTCAGAAAGTTTTGAAGAAAGACCTTGTCACTTATATGTGACTTAAGGCAAGTTAAAGATATATTGCATGCTTTCTAAAAAGTTTTAAGTCCTCATCGTCTTTCAGCGATCGGAGGCACCAGTTAAAAGTTTTAAGTCCTCATCGTCTTTCGGCGATCAGAGGCACCAGTTAAAGTTTTTAGTCCTCATCGTTTTCCAGCGATCGGAGGCATCAGTTAAAGTTTTAAGTCCTCATCGTCTCTCGGCGATCAGAGGCACCAGTTAAAAGACCTCAACGCCCTCGCGCGTCCTGAGGCGAGTTAAAGACCTCCTCGCCGTCGAGCGATTGCAGGCGAGGAAGAGCGAAAAGTCCTCAGTGTTTCTGGGGGCGAGAAGATGTAACCCCTGGGGCAATGTAGAGGCACCAGTAAAAAGTCCTCAGTGTTTCTGGGGGGGAGGAGATGTAACCCCTGGGGCAATGTAGAGGCACGATTTAAAGAACTTCTCGCCAATGAGCGAGTTCAGGCGAGTTAAAGACCTTCTCTCCTATGAGCGAGTTCAGGCAAGATAAAATCCTTCTCGTCTCGAACGAGTTCAGGTATGGTGTAAAGGGTGGAAGAAGTTTGGAAGGTGGCTAAGGTAGGTTCGAAGAGAGCGCCTAGCCACCCGGTCTTTTGTTCTGAAGTTCAGGAAGGTAGAGAAGGATCCGAAAGGCGCCTCTACCCCAGATAAAGAACAATGGCCAAGGTATGAAGCCAGAAAGAAGCTGATATCGCCAAGAGTCTTTGGCGACCAGAAAAAGTTCAAACAGCGGCGAGAAAGTTAAAAACCCGTTTTGATGAAGCAGATCCGGTGAAGCAATGTTTTAAGCCAATAGTTGAGTTAAAGTTCGTTGTTTGAAGAGTAATTTTGCGCTAAGGTTGATTGCCTTAAGATTAAAGTGATTATTATTCGAAGTTGAAATGGTTCGAAACAGTTAAGTACAAGATCGTGCCTACGAAATTACTAAGTCATTTCTCTGAAGTAAATTGCGCAAGGGAAGTTAAAGCAGCTAAAGAAGATATAAGAGGGAATACACAGACTTTGTCATTAAAATGAGTATCAGTTCAAGAACACATATACAGAAAAAGGAAAAAGTTCATTACAATTATATGCAAAGAGAAAACATAAAGGTAGTGGATGGAGGAAATTGATCAGTCTTCAGCAGGAACCACCTTTCCATCCACCACCTCATTGTTAAGGGACACCATGCTAAGATCCAGATCGGGGAACAAGCAGGCGAACTGTTCCCGTGCAGCCTCGAATCCAGCAGCCAGAATCTGGGCAGAACTCAGATTAAGTTCTTCAATTTGTTTCTTGAGTTCTTCAGTTTGTTCCTTCAGCCCCTTGTTCTGCTGCTCCAGCTCTTCAACTTGCTTCTTGAGTTTTTCGTTGGTTTCTTGAGCCTGGAGAAGGTCTTCAGCAACCTTCTTGGATTCTGCTTGCACCTGGCCCAGTTCAGCAGCAATCTCCCCTTTTTCCTGTTGGCTTCGGCAAGCTCAGCCATGGCGTCATCCCTCGCTTTCTCCACCTTTCCAAGGAAGACCTCCCGGTCGGCTGACCTTTCTTCCAGTTTCTTCACCTTGGCGGCGTCAGCTTTTATTGAGGCCTCTAGGTCAGCCACCTTAACGCGATAAGGTACAATCTTGCTCTCCAGCTCAATTTTCTCTTGGGCCAGAAGCTGCACCTTGTGGCGTAGATCGGTGGCCTCCATGCGCGCCAACCGGAGCTCGGTGCTCATCGCATCTTCTACTCGGGAGTGTTCAACCTCCGCGAGTGTCAGATTGAAGGACAACTTCTCCACCTCAACCCTCATAGTGCTATTCTCAGTTCGAAGGTTGAAGAGGTCGTCCTGGAGCTTCCTGGTGGAGCTCTCCACAGCTCTAGAGATAATGGTGGGGAAGTCTTCTGCCATCATCTTCAGTTTAGCAGAGAAAGGCTCCCACATCCTCTTAACCTCAATGGAGAGACCTGCCTGTGGAGGCGCCGGTTGGGCCTGTTGTTGGCTCTCGCCGCCACCTTCTTTAGTTGGTTGATCAGCAGGTGCTTCTCGGCGAGGTGGCAACGTCGGGGATTCAGTAATTAGAATTGGAGAGCTATGAGCAACTTCATCCCCGATTGGAGCAACGTCTGCGGCTGAGGCATTTGAAGGAGGACCCCCTCCAGCTGTTGCACAAGGCGTGGAGGCGCTCGGGGGGTCCTCCATGAAGTTTGGCTCGGGGGCCTCAACCGCAGGTGGCGCAGATGCCAATGGAATGGCTTGGACTGGTGAAGCAGGAGCTGGTGGAGGCGGCAATGATGGAGGAGGAGCAGGCGTAGACGGCGGTGTTGATGTTGGAAGAGGGGGTGGAGCAGGTGGAGAAGAAGGTGCCACCCTCTTCCTCTTCGTGACAAGGCCATCTTCGGTTACCTCGTCGTCTTCCTCTTCCTCCTCATGGACTACTTGGGGAGCTTTCCTCTTGGGTTTCCTGAGGACAAGCTTCTTGCGTTGGGTGGCGGTTTGGACATCGGGAGGTGTGGGGCCCTTGGGTGGCGATCGGCCCTGTGCGGCGGCGACCTCCACCACCGAGTTTGGTACAGTTTGTGAACCCGATGCCAGCCCGTGGGTTCGGGCGAGCGCCCTCAGTTCAGCGAGCTTGCCCTGGCCCAACATATTATCTGCATAGGGCAAAAATGCATGGGTTAGTTCAGAGAGAAAATAAATGCATAAGGCAATTGCAGCAAAACAAATAAAGGGTGCAGAAAAATAAAACCAGAGTCTTGCGCACAACGCACAAGACGCCCAGAAACAGTTAACAGAAGTAGTATTAGAACAAGAACTTAAGCGTTCTAACCTATTCGAATTTCGAGTTGGTCCTCGAAGAACTCGAAGCAGATGAGTGTGGTGGTGAGGAAGGTGATGTTGGCGTCTGCCACACTCTTCCAGAAGAAACAGAGATCTCTGTCCAAAGCGCCCATGTTATCAAGACTTCTGGGTCTCCTGAAGCAGCTTTTGGACTCTTTGTTCCCCTTGTTTACCCAGTACAAGGGGAAACCGTCGAGCAAGGAAGCGTCCTTGTCGTTGGGGCGTATCTGGACGAACTTGCCTTTCCAGTCTTTATAGGATTGCTGGAAGATGGAGAGAATCGACCTCCCAGCAATCCCGTTCAAGCTAACCCACAGGCGATCTCCTGGGTGCTTGGCTTAAAAAAGGAACAAGAAGACATCCACAGATGCTGGCAACCCCAGGTGGTCGCACATGACTTGGAACGCCCGCACAAACGCCCAACTGTTGGGATGAAGCTGGGTGGCGGCGATGTTGAGCTCGGTGAGAAGCTCCCTCTCAAAGCGAGTGAAGGGAAACCTGAGTTTCACCTTCTTGAATAAGGTTGTGTAAACGAAGCAGAAGGGTCCGCCGTTGTTTGCCTTGTCGTCAGCGCAAACTGGCAGGTCATGGGGGCAAGGTAGCACCGTCATCTTCTCGTCGTGCTCCTTGTGGAATGATTGGTGAGGCTCATCCCCCTTCGTCAATCGCAAAACTGCCCCAGCAGTGTTCACAGAAGACGTTTCCCTCAACAAGGCCGAGTTGGCCCAGGGATATAGTTTTTTGAAGTCTGGTGGGGGAACGGAGGCTCCTCCGGTGACAGGCGGAGTCGCCTGGGCCAGGTTGGGGCGGGAAGGTGCAGGCCTCTCAGCCTGAGAAGATGAAGCGCCGCGTGCTCGCGGTGGGTCGTGAGCTTGTGAGGAAGGGTTTCGTGTTGAAGGAGGAGGATTTGGGGTGATCTTTGAGCGAGTCATTGTTGAAGCTGCAAAGGAAGAAGAAAAGGAAAAATGATCAGGGTTCGCAGAGGCTGACTCGATCATGAAGGAAGGGTGAAAAACGAACGAACGTATGTTCGTTGTGAACGTTGACGAAGCCCTAAGTTACGAAGAAGGAGAAATAGCAAAAAACAACCCACAACGTATGCACCAGACAGTTAAAGGATGATGCGAATCGGTTAAAATGCAGGAAAAACCAGCAGAAGAAGGAAAGGAAGTACCTTTTTATGATCGGGAAGGCGATGAAAGATGTTGGTGATTCAGAATGTTGAAGAACGTTGAGAGCTTTTTTCGCAGAAGAAGAGTTGGAGCGTCTGAGAATACGAAGAAAGTGATGGAACAGTGAAGCGAAAATGAGTTTAAGGGTTTTTCGAAATGGGTTTGGAAGCGCAAACGTTAACTGAAGGTAACCGTTGATGAAGCCATGTGTCGAGCGATGGGTGAGGGGTTTGGTGGAGCGTCAGAGGAGCAGAAAGTACAACCGCTTGGAATTCTGCGTTAGTGCCACGTAGATCGGCGTTGACGTGACTCTTTTAGTCTTTTCGCTGGACAAGTCTTCGCTTAAGACTGGGGGGCTTGTGTACCGCCCTGGTAGTCGGAAGTGATGACGTGGCACCAAGCTACAGTGTAGGCGTGTTGACAAGACGCCAGGCTGGCAGAAGCGAAAGAAGTCGGGGGGCTCGTGAAGTCGCCAGTTATTAAGTTGGCGTGTTCCGATCTCTAGCATACCAGAATCGGCGATCACCGGGTTAAAGTTGAAGTCGCCAGATGTAAACTCAGGCGACCTAGTGATTGGAGATCGCCAGAGAAAGCACATCGCCGGAGATGAAGGTGGTGCAGATTATGAAGGCGGCTGGTGAGACCACAGGGAAGGTGTACGAAGGCACCCTAACTCGCCAATTCCAGTAGAGATCGCGCTCCCAAGTTAGCTATGCACTGGGCAGTACCATGCATAAGTAACTTAGCCAAAAGAGAGTCAGAAGCAGCGCCCAAGTCAAGGAGGCTCCAGATGGTGGCACGTGTACGACTGGATGCGAGCCACGTGTTCAGGTCTGTAACTGCCAGGAGAGAGAAAGTGACCAGGTATTTAAGGGTTTCTCAACGAACTTTCGAGGTACGCACGTTCAGATTATACTCTTTACGCTTGCGAGTTCTTGAGCATACTGTGAGAGAGAACATTGCACGGTTCCTTGAGAGTTCTGGAGTGTTATTGCTCTTAGTATTTGGTGGTTCGGTCACTGACTTGGGCGTTGGAGTGCGATCGGCCGCAGCGGCGCCGCTCTGTTCTTTTGCAGGTTCTTGAGGTGGATCTTGGCGGAGGACGGAGGTTGAAGCGGTGCACACGTCGATCCAAGTTTGACGAGGCAAGTTCCAACGTTCTGGTCAAGAGGCAGGAACAGTTTCACTCTAAACGCATGCACCATTTTGTTTTAATAAATTTTCTAAATTCAGTGTTCAGTTACGCCAGTTGTAGCGTTAGGATTGCACACTGTTTTTATAATATTTATCATTTTTTTTCTATTGATTTTTTTGAACTGATTCTTTTTTTGTGTTTTCCTTAACACCTCAATCTTGCAAAATCCAGAGGATCAGAAATTTCCTATGTGGGAAAATAATTTTCTTAAGCAAAACAGCCAGCACAGAGTTATGCAAAACAGGGGATTCTGTAAATCTGGAAAAAAACAGCAAGATATACCAAAAGAAAAACACAATGGAATTGGTGAAAAGGAATTTGTATAGATCTAAACACAAATATGAACTCAAGCTAAAAATAAAAAGCAACAAAGGATAAAAAACACAGCAGATTTAGATCAAGCATTTATACCAAAAACAAGAAACAAATAAGCCATACAAAGTACTACTATGATTTGATGACATTTTGGAAGAACATGACTAGACAAAACACATATAGATTCAGAAATTAAAAGACTCAAATGAACATAATATGAACCAATTAAAATTGTAATAAGGACTCAAATACCTAAAATAAAACAACAACACAAACTATATGGAATCCTACCAAAAATTGCACAAAGATTGCTCAAGAACAATAGACCAAAATGCACCGATTGGAATTTCCAAACAGCACACCAATTCAAAGCAAAAATTAAAAAACAACAAGACAAATATGAAAGATGAAGAACAACACGGATTCAAGAAGAACTCAAAAAGAAAATGACAAAGAGATACTCATCTTTGAAGAACCATAGCTCATGATACCAAATGATGGATTTCCTATGAGCTCTTCTTGGATGTTTGTTGAAGATGGTGCGGAAGCTTAATGGAAGAAATGAACAAGGTCCTCCGAAGAGGTGTGGTGACCTTGAAGGTGCATGAAGAGTGTGGAAATGGGGAGGTTCGACCAACCCCTTTGAAGGTAGTGAAATGAAGATTAAAACCTAGAAGCTATGCAAGGAGTAATGTATGACACTAAATTTGCAGCATAACAATACTCTATTCAATCTTGAAAATACAAGGTGTAGGCTCCTCCTTTTATAGGCTAAGGAGGACCATAATGCAACCCTACTGCTAATCAAAATGAAATGCAAATTTACATCACATGGAGCACATGGCCATGTGGAGAATCCTTCTAGAAAGTGACCAAATCTTTAGCAAATCTAGGTCAAGTCTCATGGAATCAAGTTTATGCTATTTACACCACAACTAATACTAAGCTATCCTTAATGGGCCTTCATGTAGCATATACAAGTTGCTTCTTTTACCATCCATAGCTTGGCCCAAGTCTCACATCCGTAGCTTGGTCATGGACCTAGTAATAGGTCCTAGACGGTCTACCCTTCCTTCTAGACGCTCTCCCTTTAGACGCTCTCCACCTTGTGCTAGACGCTCTTCACTTTGGCTAGACGCTCCTTCCTTTGGCCTAGACGCTCTTGGTCTGGCTTTGGATGCTCACGTCTTGACTCTTGTCTTTTTATATGAGGTTGTGCTTGGCCCTCTTCCATCACTTAACATAAACTTGGAAAGCGCAAGTGACGTTAAGTCCCAGCCACTTGATTAAGAGACATGTGCGCTGATTAAGGCAAGAACAGGAAAACATCACTTCGGTGCACTGTACACGTCCTATCACATGAAACCACGCAGGTCGCAGGTCGATGACTTTAGTCTCTTCGCTGAACAAGTTGATAGCTCGAGATTGGGGGCTTGTGTATCGACCAAAGTCATGGTGGGGCCCCAAAGGCTAGGTCCACTGGGAGGTTGACAGGATAGGGATGAGTCAAGCTAGGTTCACGATTAAGGGGAGCCGAGGAGGGGGCGACATCGAGACAAGGCGTGGAGGCCTCGGGCCTCAACAACCCAACTGTAAAGATGGACCGAAAAAGGTGGTTTTCAGGCCACACTCCAGTTACCAATAAGGGGAAGTCCAGCCTCAGTGAAGGAGGTGCAGCAGTTGATCGGGCGGATGGCCGCCCTGTCCAGATTTGTGTTAGTTGGAGGGGAAAAAGGACACCCCTATTTCCAGTGTTTGAGAAGGAACAACCGATTCCGGTGGACTGAAGAGTGAGAGGAAAAGTTCCTTAAGTTAAAGGAGTATTTAGCTACCCCTCCCGTGTTGTGCAAGCCACAGTTGGGCACTCCACTCTGATTGTACTTTGTTGTAACGGAAAGGGCGATTAGCTCGATCCTCGTCCAAGAGCAGGATCAGGTACAAAAACCTATATACTTTGTGAGTAAATTATTGCAAGGACCGGAGGTAAGATACCAGGCCCTGGAGAAGGCGGCCTTGGAGGCAGTATTCTTGCCTAGAAGGCTTCGTCATTACTTCCAAAGTTTCACAGTGGTGGTGATGACAAACTTACCTATCCGAAAGGTGTGCAGAAGCCGGACGTAGTAGGAAGGATGGCACGCTGGGGAGTGGAGCTCTCAGAGTTTGATGTTCAGTACGAATCCCGAGGTCCCATCAAGGGCCAGGTGTATGCAGATTTTGTAATAGAGCTCTCCCTGACAGATGCACAGCAAGAGGAGGAGGCCAACTTCAGATGGGTGCTCTAAGTGGATGGATCATCCAACCAGCAGGGCAGCGGAGCTGGCGTGATCTGGGAAGGACCGCACGGGCTGTTGATTGAGCAAACCCTAAGGTTCTATTTCAAAGCCAACAATAATCAAGCAGAGTACGAAGCTCTCATAGCCGACATTCTCTTAGCCAAGGAGATGGGAGCGCAAAGCTTATTTGTAAAGAGCGACTCCCTTTTAGTCACAAGTTAGGTGACTGGGGAATATCAAGTTAAGGACCCACAGATGGCCGCGTACCTGGGGTACGTTCAAGTCTTTAAGAGTTAGTTTGCGGCGTTTGAGCTAGTTCGCGTCCCGAGAGAGCAGAATGCCCGAGCCCACTTGCTAGCCAAGCTTGCTAGTTCGGGCAAGGGGGGGGGGGAAGGCAGAGGACGGTGATAGAAGAAACCCTCCAAGCACCACGAACATTCGTCGTTGATAATATGGTGGGCGTTCATCAGGTCAGTACGATCAGGGGAAGGGCGAGGAGTCATCGGTCGTTAACTCAGGAGACGTTGAGGACGCCCAGTGTAAGCGCTTACCCGGTCTCGCAAGGGGATCCTATTCAGGTATGCACAGTTGAGGAGGGGGACACATGGATGATACCCTATAGGCGCTACCTAGCTGATGGGATACTCCCATTGGAGCCCGAGGAGGGCAAGAAGATAAAGAGGAACTCTGCCAAGTACACCCTAGTGGATGGGGAGGTGTTTAGACATGGGTTCACCCACTCAATCTTGGTGTGTGTGAGCGGCGACCAGTGTACGTGAATAATGGTTGAGCTCCACGAGGGAATCTGTGGTAGCCACGTTGGTGGTAGTGATGAATCAAGTGTGTTCAAGGTTTGAAAAATCCAAATCCTAGCGTTTGATGGAAGGCTGAAGTTGCTTCAAGTTGTTGTTGTGCTTTAGAGTAGGATCTGGGTAGATTATCTTTGTAATCCACTCTTTGTTGAATCTAAAGCTTAAGTGTTTTCAAATCTTTTAAGTTTAAAGTGTTTTTCAAACTAAGTGAAAAACAACCTGTTGTTTTGTCGAAACAACCGATTGTTTTATACTTAGGTGTTTTGAAAGAGTTTTGAAAATGTTTTGGATGGTTGACTTGCTGTCAAACCAAAACAACCGATTGATTCACTCTTTCAACCGATTGTTTGTTTTAAATCCTAACAGAATCAGTTTTGTTAGTTGAATAAGCTTTAATTGATTTCCTAACTGAATATGCTCCTGCTTTAAATGCTTTGACCAAGATTTGAATACTATAAATAGTTTGTTAATGTTTTATAACAAACAACAAGAAAGAAAAACATATTTGAGTTTTTCAAAGAGCTTTCAAGCATTTGAGTTTTCACTTTGAGCTTTGGTTATTCAAGAGAGAAGTGAAATATGATTACTCTGTATTAATTTCAGTTGATTCTGTAACAGTGTAATCGTTCTATAAACTGTGTACATTCTGGTGTTGAAAAGCCAAGAATGGTTGTGTGTTCTTGAGGTTGTCAAGATCAACATTCTTGGTGTGTGCGTGTTGAGCCAAAGGAAATGTGTTTCTTAAGGGGATCAAGGTCACTTCTTTGGTGGTGTGTGTATGTAATCTGGATTTGATTACCTAGTAGATTCCCCTGTGGTTTCTGGGAAACTGGATGTAGCTCTTGATTTAAGAGTGAACCAGTATATACTGTTTGTGCATCTCTCTCTTCCTTAAACTCTTTCATTTCAATTGTTGTTATTTTTACTGGTATAAACAGTCGATTGTTTCTAAGAAACAACCAATTGTTTTTCTGGTGCTTTACTGTTTTGAGCTTTGTTCTTGGCTAACTTAATTTCTAATCTGGTTTCTTGCAAAGAATTTCATTCTATCTTAAAAAGTTTGTGAAAACCCCCTTTAAACCATTCACCCACCCTCTAGTTTAAAGCCATACATTCTAACAGGTAGGTCCCTGGCATCAAAGGTCGTTCGTGCAGGATATTGTTGGCCAACAGTAAGAGAAGATTGCACGAGGTACGCCCAGCGGTGCAAGAAGTGTCAACAGCACACCGACTGGCACAAGGCGTCGCCAGAAGAGCTGAGGTCGATTTACAGCCCGTGGCCATTTCACACATGGGGAATCGACATTCTGGGGCCCTTTCCTTTGGCGTTAAGACAAATGAAGTATCTCGTAGTGGCCATTGAATACTTCACAAAGTGGATAGAGGTTGAGCTAGTAGCGCAAATCACATCTCACGAGATACAACACTTTGTGTGGAAGAATATAGTATGTCGCTTTGGTGTGTCGAGGCGTCTAGTTTCCGACAAAGGCACACAGTTTGCGAGCGAACAACTGGGCAAGCTGTGCACGGAGGTCAGAATAAAACAGGTGTTTGCATCAGTTGAGCACCCCCAGACAAATGGGCAGGTTGAGTCCGCCAACAGAGTGCTACTGAGGGGTCTGAAGAGAAGACTCGAGAAGGCTAAAGGAACCTGGGCAGAGGAGGTTCCTAGGATAGTGTAGGCTTACCACACCATGCCTCAGTCCACCACCCGAGAGACACCCTTCAACTTGGTGTATTGGTCGGACGCGATTATTCAGTAGAGATTTAGGAGAGCTCGCCACGTTTTCAAAGTTTCGTGGTTGAGGAGTCTAATGAAGAAAGGAAGATGAATCTGGATCTGCTGGATGAGGTTAGGGAAGAGGCGAGGATCAAAGCTGAAGCATTGAAGAGAAGGGTGGAGCACCAACACAGCTCCAAGCTAAAGCCTAGACAGTTCCAGGTCGCTGACCTGGTAATGCGAAAGGCTCACCCATACCAGTTGGAGAACAAGCTGTCCCCCAAGTGGACTAGTCCTTTTAGGGTGACGGAGGTCCTCGGCAACGGGGCGTACAGACTTGAGACTTTAGAAGGAGGCGCAATTCCTTGAACATGGAATGCGGCCAATCTCAAGTATTATTTTAGTTGAACTCTAGCATTGTACACAATTTCAAGGGGACACTCTTTTTCCCTTACAAGGGTTTTTTAATGAGGTCACCCAATAAAAATTTCGATTGAAGTAAACGCATTCTCGAATTTTTGTGCAATGCAGGGGCGAGCCTGTAATCTTGGTGTTTGGACACCTCGAGAGGGAGTGGCAGCTTCCTTTAGGACACCTCCCCCTCGAGCGTGGGTGCCAAGTACGAACAACAAGGATCGGCCAGGAACGAACCTGTCGTGATGGCATTTCATGTGTTCTTCTTGAATCAAAGTAGTAAAATGGATGCGGAAGCAATGGGTGAGTGAAACAAAGCCCTCCTAGGAGTTGTGATGGCTTTGAAGGTGCATGATGAGTATGAATTAGAGAGGTTCGGCCAGCTCTATGAAGAAAGGTGAAGGAAGTGAAGTTTATAGCCTAGATTTCTAGGAGAAGTATAGCTAGTGCACAAAATGGGCAGCATAACAATACTCAAATAAACTTGAAAATACAAGGTGTAGGCTCCTCCTTTTATAGGCTAAGGAGGACCATAATGCAACCCTAATGCTAGCCAAATGAAATGTAAATGTGAAGCACATGGGTGCACATGGCACATGGGTGCACAAATGAGCACATGGGGAGGGGTGTGTCTAGTTTTTTTATGTTCACCCCCTCCATGGGCTTTCTAGACCGGCCTTGGTAAATTTAGAGGTTTTTTTAGAAACTCTAAGTTTACCTAGGTTGGTGTTTTAGGTGCCAAAATTAATTCTAAGAAAATTACAAATAAAGTTCCTATGCTAATTTTGACAAGAAATTAAAGTCTACTCTACACTAGAGTTTATGGCATTTGAACATGTAAAAGAACGTCTTCTTGGATCCTCTTGGCCATAACTCTATGGTTGGCCCAAATCTACCCTTTGGTGGGCTTGCATGTGGGCTTGTGCTTGGGCCTCTTCCATCATCCCCTCCCTCTTGAAAAGGATTTGTCCTCAAATCCATTGCTTATTCTTCTTCATGGCTAGGGGAATGGATGTGGCTGGATGGTGTCCATCATCTCCTTCTCCTTGAGAAGATCTATCCTCAGATCTAGAGATTTGATCTCGGATAGCAGCCTCTTGCTTCTTCAACTATGCTTGCCCTCCCGGATCAAACGTCCACCTAGGGGAATTATCTAATAAAGCAAATGAGTTAGTTGAAGCAGTTATATACAAATCAATTTTATGAAGTTGCCATTTTTGTTTTTCTTTTGTTTTTGGCAACTTTTTACAATATTTCTCTTTTGATGGTTGCATGTGTTCTCTAATCCTCTCATGCTTTGTAAAATTTTCAATAGTGGTTACTTGTTCCTTAGGCATAATTCCTTTAGGAAGTGGTAACAACACAAAAAGAGAAAGAGGACTATGTTCACATACAACTTCAAATGTAGAAATATTAGTAGTCTTGTGGACTACTCTATTGTATGCAAGCTCAATAGAAAAAGGATACTCATCCCAAGAATTGTGGTTGGCTTTCATGATTTCTCTAGGCATAGTAACAAGAGCTATGTTTTCAATTTTATTTTGACCATTCTTTTGAGGATGATAAGAATTTGAAAAGGACAACTTAGTTGCAAGTTTTTCCAAGAGAATCCTCAAATGATGGTTTTTAAATTTTGGAGCTCTATCCAACACTAAGTTTGAAGAGAAATCATGAAGACTTGTCACTTCTTTAAGGAAGAGTTTATCCATGTCTATGACAATGGAATCAAAACCTTTTGTTGTCCTAGGAAGATTTAATATGAAATTTAGGCTTATGTCTTCCCAAGGATCATTTGCAAAAGGTGAAGGAGTATAGAGTTCATGAGACATCGCCTTAGATGTATTTTTAAAACACGGAATGTATCTAGGGTAATGTCTTTGAACATCTTTTCTCATGGGTGACAATAATTTTCCTTTTAAAAGCTCTAGAGTTTTATCAACTCTATTTTGACCCATGAGTTCTCCTTCATGAAGAATTTCTCTTTTATGTGTGAAGGTAGTCTCGTTGATACAACCTTTGTTCATGGAAATTTCAATTCTTTGCAAAGGTTGTCTCAATAAGACATGACAAGTTTCTTTAGGCACTACTTCACATAAAAAATTGTCTTTGTAGATGCCTATAGATGACTTGACCTTCACTTGGTGATATCTTGGCATGTATGTAAAATAATCTACTATATTTTTATCTATGCAAGCCTTTTTTAAGGATTCTTCTTTTTTTTCTAGGCTTGCAAGTGTTCCTTTACAAAAGGTAAGGCTAGGTTGTTCAATAAGAGGTATATTTTTAAATGTATTTTCAACTTTTCCTTCTTGTTGAATGACCTTGTGGGAAGGAACACTCTTCTCCCACGCCTTTTGTTTTCCAAGGGTTTTCTCTTGCTTTTCTATTTTTACATTTTCTTCACTCTCACTAGCTTCTTTTTCTTGGCTACTATTCTCATCTTTGTCCCTTAAGATCATAGATCTTTCATTGAAACATTGAGATGCTAATTGATCATTGCCAAGGTATTCTAAACATGGAATTTCTCTAGCTTGAGTGTGAGAGATATGCTTGGTTAGGTTTTCTTGTCTCTCTTTCCTAGCTCTCCTAGGGAATTGTTGATGATATTCATTTTTCCTAAGACTTTCTTCCCCAAGATAATCATGATGTTTAGAGCTAGATGCATGAGAATGTAATTTTTTTGAAAATCGAGACTTCTCATTCTTTGCTTTAGTCAATTCATTAGTTTTGATCTCATTCTCCAATTGTTTAGATGAAATGGATTGAATATCCTTAGTAAGTTGCTTCAAAAGAGATTTCAAGGATTTCACCTCACTTTTAAGAGATTTAGAGGAGTGAGAAGACATGACTAAAACTTTGTGTGTAGAAGTATTTTACCTTGAGAAAAATTTAGGGAAGTCAAAGAAGGTAGTCTTCCAGGTAAGGGAGGTGAGTCACAGTGGACTACTTAAATACCAAGCCTTTGCCTTAGCCAAAAACTATCCCTCAATGTCTTCACACAAAGCTTTCTCTTAGTAAACCACTTGGAACACAATTAAGTTGAGAAATCAGATTTTAATGCAAGACAACAATGCATGCTAACTAATTAACAAAGCTAGACGGTTTTTTACAAAACTTAAACAAAATTAAACATGCAAAACGTATCTATGAAAGCAAAAGAAAAGCAATTACAAACAAGCAACAAATTACTAAGCAAAATAACTATGCTATTCGGCCCTAGGTGAGGCTTCTTGGACACTTTGAGCCCTCGAAGACACACTCACCGTCTAAAACGTAATTTAAAAGAGGTAATTAACAATAATCCAAGTTGTAAAGGAGATAAGAAAACTCCCTTTGTTGTTCCTCTTTTTGGTTAGTGCACTTTCTTTGTTGTCTTGATTGTTGATCTTCTAGGTGTTTGTAGTGTTTGTTTCAAGAAACTTGTTTCGGCCTTAGCTTGACTCCTCCTTAGAAAGTTGGCTTTAATTCTCCAATTTCCAGCACCTATTCACAAGGGCTTAGCCTTAAATCAAGTCAATTTCCATGCACATAAGCACCAAGAGAGAATTAATTTCCAGCACCCATAAAAGAGAGGTCAAGAAACAAAAGCAAGAAACAAATTTAATTGAAAGAAAACAGTACCACCAAAAGGATTTATAATATGACAACTTAGAAAGAGATTCAAGGAATTAAAGCAAACAATTAAAGGTACTCAATAAAAGTTGGCACACAAAAGGAATTCCTAAAGAAAAGCACTAGATTAGATGACCAAATAAAAAAAACAGCACCACTGGAAAATGTTGTGGGCCAGAAAACAGTTTTGTTCCCCGATTTATGCTGAGCTGTAATTGTAAAATTTGTTTCTGAAATTTGGATACAAGAAAATTCAGGATCTTAGCTAAATTTTGGCTTTGGAATCACCTAAAACGCATGCACCATTTTTTTTTTAATAATTTTTGCAAATTTGGTGTGCAGTTAGGCCAGCTGGAACGCTCAAGATTCGCACTCTGATTTTGTGAGATTTATCATTTTTTTTCTGTTGCTTCTTTTGACCTCATTCTTTTTTTGTCTTTTCTATAACACCTTAAACTTGCATTTTCCAGAAATTCAGAATTTTCCTATGGGTAGAAAAATTTTGTTAAACAAAACAGCCCAGAACAGAGAGGTGATACAGGGGAAATCTGGAAAACTGGAAGAAAACAGCAAGATAACCAAAATTAACACAATGGAAATGTGAGAATGGAAATTGTGTATGAACTAAGACACAATTATGAACTCAAACTAAAAATAAAAAGCACCAAAGGATCAAAATAACAGCAGATTAAAGCAAAAAAATAAAGAGACCCAAAATCAAGAAACAAATAAGCCAAATAAAAGGACTACTATGAATTGTTGACAATATGGATGAACATGACTTGACAAAACATGTATAGATTCAGAAAATTAAACACTCAAAGCATAATATGAAGCAAAATAATGAAAGCAATAAAGACTCAAAGCCTAAAACAAAATAGCAACACAAAGGTGTATGGAATCCTATCACAAATTGCACAAGAACTTGTTCAAGATCAAATGAACAAGAGTGCTTCGGTTGGATCTTCCACAAAGCACACCAAGAACAAATTAAAATGTAAAAAACAGCAAGACAAGTAAGGAAAGTAAATGACAATATGAAATAAAGAAGAACTAAAATTTAAAAGACAAGGAGCTACTCATCTTGAAGAACCAAAGCTCATGATACCAAATGATGGAAAAACGATCTTCTTCTAGTAATGATCTTTGTAATTTCTTCTTTGGATGAATGATGAAGGAGATATGATGAGCGGAAGCATTAAAGAAACTCAAGAGGAGTTTCCATGGATTGAAGTGGAGTAGGAATTTGTGAGAGTGAGAGGTGAGGCCAACTCACTAGGAAAGAGTCTAGGCTAAGTCTTGAAGGAGACTAACCTAGGGAGAACTTAAGAACAAGTAGAATGGCCAAAATTAGGCAGCATTTCATGTCGTCTTGGTGTTTGGACACCTCGAGAGGGAGTGGCAGCTTCCTTTAGGACGCCTCACCCTCGAGCATGGGCGCCAAGTACAACAGCAAGGATCAGCCTGGAACGAACCTGTCGTCTTAGTGTTTAGACACCTTGAGAGAAAGTGGCAGCTTATTTTAGGACGCCTCCCCCTGGAGCATGGGCGCCAAGTACGAACAATAGGGTTTAGTCAGAGGCGAACCTGTCGCCTTGGTGTTTAGACAACTCGAGAGGGAGTGCCAGCTTCTTTTAGGACGCCTCCCCCTCGAGCGTGGGCGCCAACTACGAACAGCAAGGTTCGACCAAGCTAAGTCCTCCTTTGCCTGTGAGCAAATACGAGGCTAGGGGAACGCCTTGAGACTAGAAACCTCGAGAGAGAATGTCAGTTCCCGAGTAGGAGGCCTCCTCTCAAATATCGACACCAAGGCTAAGCGAAAGGATTCCTAGTTAAGCCCTCTATTGTCTTAGGGGCAAAAATGAGGCCAGTTAGCACATCCCCCCGACCACAAAGGCAGGGGTGAGGATCAGTAGTGGAGTTTCCTTGTCCAAACAGAATCAGGGCAAGGCCAGTTACAGGTTCACGTGTGCCTCGCCTCCATCTCAAGTTACCAGGTAGTGAAGGTAGTAGGCGTGCTACCTAAAATTCAAAGTCTTAAGTTTGTTGAGAAGGTCGTGTGCTAAAGATGTTAATATTGAAGTGCTTTCAAGTAAGATCGACAGTAAAAGACACAGTGATTGGCAAACGAAGATGAATAAGACAAGCAGAGCAAATGCAATAAAGACGAGTAAAGAAAGGTGCCAGATCATATTAAGTACAAGTTTACAAAGAGGCATTGTTTCAAAGATTACATTACACAAGCCAAGCTCCTAATGAGAGCGCCTAGGCATAATCTGCCCATCAACGATGTGGTTCGACGTTGCGAAGGGGGAGACGTCCATCTCAGGATGCTTTCAAGCAACCTGAGCAAGAGCATCTTCGAACCCCGCTGCGTAGGCATCGGCGGCATCATCGATGAGCTCCGCCTTGGCTTTCCCAAAGACTTTAGCTTGTGAGGTGAGCTCCTTCTTGGCCTTCTCAAGGACTTCAGTTTGTGCGGCGAGCTTAGCCTCCACCTTGCCCAGCTGCACCTCCCGATCGGTGGCCTGCTCTTTAAGTCTGGCCATCTTAGCCTTGTTGGCCTCAGCTTCTTCTTGGAGTCCCACCACTTGAGTACGAAGTGGCATAACTTTGCCCAACCAGGTAGGGAATCGTGAAACAGAGGAACAAGAATGCGCTACACCTTCCAGGGAGTTTCCCATGCTTTTTTCGCAGGCGATTATGGATGTTGTGATACCAGCTACATTCAGAAGGCCACGTGACCTCGTTCACGCAGTTGTCGAACCTGTTCAAGGAGCATTACATTGCGAATCGTGCTCCCTCACCCAACTCTTACGATCTTTTTTACGTGAGGCAGTACCAAGGTGAGTCGCTGAATGAGTTTGTTAATCTTTTTAGGGCGCAGGTGGTGAAGGTCAACACCAAGGACGAGACGATGATGGTTCACGCGTTTAGGAAGGGGATTTGTCCCGGGCCTTTCACTGAATTACTCATCAGGAGCCGCCCCAAAACGTTCCCTGAGATCAGGCGTCGCACGGTGGCTCACATCGCAGCAGAAGGGGAGGTGAATAAAAAGCACGCGTGCGCAACGCCTAAGGGTGCATGAGGCCGCAACGGGGAATAGGAGCCAGGGGAAGAAGCAACCCTATGAGCCTAAGTAGCCTCAGGCTAAGGGGCGAGCAAGGGAGAATAAGCCTGTGAGGCATAATTTCCTGGTGGAACTGAAGGATATGATAGCCGTGCCCAACATAGCAAAGAGGTTGAAGATGCCAACGAAGACTGACAAGATGCTGGGACCTCACAAAGAGGCTTGGTGCGAGTTTCACCAGGCGTTTGGTCATCCCATACGCAACTGCTTGGCGTTGGGGCATCAGTTGGACGAACTGGTGAAGAGTGGGTTCCTGAATGATTTTCTGGCGGAGCCACAGGGGACCGTGACCCCAGCAACGCCAGGAGAGGATCAAGGGCACGAGATGCCTGTTCATGGAGAGATCTTGATATGATTCCAATAGCAAGATAGAGATGTTTCATAGACATGATATGGAATCAACTTGAGTTGGAATATGAATAGGCACTTTTCGAGAATTGGATCAATGTTCTTTCATTCAAGAACTCACCAAAAATTGAGCCACCAAACCAAAACTCATGTAGAAACCCATTTCTTGCCAAATGAACCGATTGAAATGCACAAGAAAGCAAAGGAACCGATTAAAACTTCCTAGAAAGCAAATGAACCGAACAAAAGCAAGAAAGAAAGCTATTGAACCGATTAAAATGATTAACAAATGAAATGAACCGAACAAAATAGGAATTGGAGCAAAAGAACCGAACAAAAGTGCAAGAAAGGCCTAAGACATGTTTATAGAGTTTATAAGGACATGGAAATGGATGAAAAGATGGAAAAGAAAAGGAAACTTATGTAGTTGGAGTTCTTGGAGGTGAACACGCCACTTGAAGGATGTAAGGCTTCAAGATGAGTGTAGATGCCGCCACTTGAGGTTCCAAGATGCACTCAAGATGAGACTAGAAGAGGAGAAGACAAATCTCACTCACTCAATCACCAATTTGGGAGAGTTTCGATAGTTTCAATTTCAAATCTGTATTTAGAAGGACCCAAGCCCTCCTTATATAGGAGAAGGACTGGTCATGAAGTACAAGAAGCTTACAAAAGAAGCTATCCAAAGGTCAGTCCCTTGCACATCTCCCACTTCTAGCACCTATAGTGAGGTATGAAGGGACAACTACTAGAATGTTCTAAAACTAATATCTAAAGATGCTTTACATAAGAGGTATCTTTAGGTTTCCCTCTTAGCACCTTCCTAAAAACTATATATTTAAACATTTTACATTTTATACAAAAGATACTACAAAAAGAGAAAACATTTGACCACTACTTCCTAATTCTTTAAATTTGCTCCTTGTAATCCTTTGAGGTAAAAAGGATGATGAGCTAATATCCTCTTGAGCATCTTCATCTTCGGCTTCTTTCTCTTCTTGATCTTGATCTCCATCATACTCCCCGAGTTGGTGAGAATTCGACCACGAATTCTGGAGACCTACAGAAAAAGGAGTTAGATCACTGATATTAAATGTATGACTTCCAAACAATGTATCAAGCATATCTAACTCATAAGCATTATCATTAATCCTCTTTAGGACTTGAAAAGGTCCATCTCCAGGAGGCATAAGTTTGGACTTCCTTTGAGTAGGAAAACGATCTTTCCTCAAATGAAGCCCAACCCAATCACCTACATCAAACAATAACGCTTTCCTCCTTTGGTTGGCAAATTCAGCATACTTGCCAACCTTCTTCTCAATTCTCAACTTGATGTCTTTATGCAAATTTTTCATAAAAGAAGCCTTTTCATCACCATCTTTGCATAAGACATCATCAAGTATGGGAATAGGAAGAAGATAAAGAGGTGTTAAGGGATTAAACCCATAGACAACCTCAAAAGGAGAATGTGAGGTGGTAGAATTTACTACACGATTATAAGAAAATTCAACATGTGGTAGTAAATCCTCCCAAACTCTTGGATTCCCGGAAATAAAGCATCTCAACATTTTCCCAAAGTTCTATTTACCACTTCGGTTTGACCATCGGTTTGTGGGTGACAAGGTCTTCCAAAACTGACTCAAGAATTTGGAATCTCTATCAAACACTATAGTTTTAGGAAGTCCATGTAAACGAACCACTTCCTTGAAGAAGAGATTAGCAATATGACATGGATCATCCACCTTGTGGCAAGGAATAAAATGTGCCATTTTGGAAAAACGATCCACTACCACAAAACTGGAATCCTTACCCTTTCATCCAGCCAGTTTTCCAAAACCATGATTTCCGTTTTTCACCCCACACACCACCAAGTCACAAAATCAAGCCAAAACACCAAAATCATGGAACTTGGCTTTGCACCAACCATGCCAAGATCAATTCCTTTTGCTCCCAAACTTCTCCCACATCACTTTGGAGCCATTTTTGAGGATTGAGTCCTGAAAGCTTTCCAAAACAATGATTTTCGTTTTCACCCGACACACCACCAAGTCAAAAAATCAAGCCAAAACACCAAAATCATGGAACTTGGCTTTGCACCAACCATGCCATTGTCAATTCCTTTTACTCCCAAACTTCTCCCACATCACTTTGGAGGCATTTGTGAGGATTGAGTCCAGCCAGTTATGCAAAACCATGATTTTCGTTTTTCACCCAACACACCACCAAGACACAAAATCAAGCCAAACCACCAAAATCATGGAACATGGCAATGCACCAAGCATTGCAAGATCAATTCCTTTTGCTCAGAAAGTTTTCCCACATGACTTTGGAGGCATCTGTGAAGATTGAGTCCAGCCAGTTTTGCAAAACCATGATTTTTGTTTTTCACCCAACACACCACCAAGTCACAAAATCAAGCCAAACCACCAAAATCCTCAAACTTGGCTTTGCACCAACCATGCCAAGATCAATTCCTTTTGTTCCCAAATATCTCCCACATCACTTTGAAGGCATTTGTGAGGACTAAGTCCTGCCAGTTTTCCAAAACCATGATTTTTCGTTTTTCACCCCACACAAGACCAAGTCACAAAATCAAGCCAAAAAACCAAAATCATGGAACTTGGCTTTGCACCAACCATGCCAAGATCAATTGCTTTTGCTCCCAAACTTCTCCCACATCACTTTGGAGGCATCTGTGAGGTTTGATTCCAGCCAGTTTTCCAAAACCATGATTCTTGTTTTTCATCCAACACACCACCAAGTAACAAAATCAAGCCAAAACACCAAAATCATGGAACTTGGCTTTGCACCAACCATGCCAATGTCAATTCATTTTGCTCCCAAACTTCACCCACATCACTTTGGAGGCATTTTTGAGGATTGAGTCCAGCTAGTTATGAAAAACCATGATTTTCATTTTTCACCCAACATACCACAAGTCACAAAATCTAGCCAAAACACCAAAATCATGGAACTTGACTATGCACCAAGCATAGCAAGATCAATTCCTTTTGCTCCCAAACTTTTCCCACATGACTTTGGAGGCATTTCTGAAGATTGAGTCCAACCAGTTTTGCAAAACCATGATTTTCGTTTTTCAACCAACACACAACCAAGTCACAAAATCAAGCGAAAACACCTAAATCATGGAACTTGGCCTTGCACCCACCATGCCAAGATAAATTCCTTTTTGCTCCCAAACTTATCCCACATGACTTTGGAGATATTTATGAGTATTGAGTCCAGCCAGTTTTCCAAAACCATGATTTTCGTTTTTCACCCCACACACCACAAAGTCACAAAATCAAGCCAAAATACCAAAATCATGAAAATTGGCATTGCACCAACCATGCCAAGATCAATTCCTTTTGCTCTCAAACTTCTCCCAAATCACTTTGGAGGCATTTGTGAGGATTGAGTCCAGCTAGTTATGCAAAACCGTGATTTTCATTTTTCACCCAACACACCACAAGTCACAAAATCAAGCCAAAACACCAAAATCATGAAACTTGGCTATGCACCAAGCATAGCAAGATCAATTCCTTTTGCTCCCAAACTTTTCCCACATGACTTTGGAGGTATTTATGAAGATTGAGTCCAACCAGTTTTGCAAAACCATGATTTTCGTTTTTCAACCAACACACCACCAAGTCACAAAATCAAGCGAAAACACCTAAATCATGGAACTTGGCTTTGCACCCACCATGCCAAGATAAATTCCTTTTTCTCCCAAACTTATCCCACATGACTTTGGAGATATTTATGAGTATTGAGTCCAGCCAGTTTTCCAAAACCATTATTTTCGTTTTTCACCCCACACACCACCAAGTCACAAAATCAAGCCAAAATACCAAAATCATGAAAATTGGCATTGCACCAACCATGCCAAGATCAATTCCTTTTGCTCTCACACTTCTCCCACATCACTTTGGAGGCATTTTTGAGGATTGAGTCCAGCCAGTTTTCAAATCCATGATTTTTGTTTTTCAACCAAGACACCACCAAGTAACAAAATCAAGCCAAAACACCAAAATCATGGAACTTGGGTTTGCACCAACCATGCGAATGTCAATTACTTTTGCTCCCAATCTTCTCCTACATCACATTGGAGGCATTTGTGAGGATTGAGTCCAGCCAATTATGCAAAACCATGATTTTCATTTTTCACCCAACACACCACCAAGTCACAAAATCAAGCCAAAACACCAAAATCATGGAACTTGGCTATGCAACAACCATGCCATGATCAATTCCTTTTGCACTCAAACTTTTCCCACTTGACTTTGGAGGCATTTGTGAGGATTGAGTCCAGCCAGTTTTGCAAAACCATGATTTTTGTTTTCCACCAACACACCACCAAGTCACAAAATCAAACCAAAACACCAAAATCCTCGAACTTGGCTTTGCACCAACCATGCCAAGATCCATTCCTTTTGCTCCCAAACTTCTCCCACATCACTTTGGAGGCATCTGTGAGGATTGATTCCAGCCAGTTTTCCAAAATCATGATTCTTGTTTTTCAACCAACACACCACCAAGTAACAAAATCAAGCCAAAACACCAAAATCATGGAACTTGGCTTTGCACCAACCATGTCAATGTCAATTCATTTTGCTCCCTAACTTCACCCACATCACTTTGGAGGCATTTGTGAGGATTGAGTCCAGCTAGTTATGCAAAACCATGATTTTCATTTTTCACCCAACACACCACAAGTCACAAAATCAAGCCAAAACACCAAAATCATGGAACTTGGCTATGCACCAAGCATAGCAAGATCAATTCCTTTTGCTCCCAAACTTTTCCCACATGACTTTGGAGGCATTTATGAAGATTGAGTCCAACCAGTTTTGCAAAACCATGATTTTCGTTTTTCAACCAACACACCACCAAGTCACAAAATCAAGCGAAAACACCTAATTCATCGAACTTGGCTTTGCACCCACCAAGCCAAGATAAATTCCTTTTGCTCCCAAACTTATCCGACATGACTTTGGAGATATTTATGAGGATTGAGTCCAGCCAGTTTTCCAAAACCATGATTTTCGTTTTTCACCCCACACACCACCAAGTCACAAAATCAAGCCAAAATACCAAAATCATGAAAATTGGCATTGCACCAACCATGTCAAGATCAATTCTTTTTGCTCTCAAACTTCTCCCACATCACTTTGGAGGCATTTGTGAGGATTGAGTCCAGCCAATTTTCCAAAACCATGATTTTTGTTTTTCAACCAAGACACCACCATGTCACAAAATCAAACCAAAACACCAAAATCCTCGAACTTGGCTTTGCACCAACCATGCCAAGATCCATTCCTTTTGCTCCCAAACTTCTCCCACATCACTTTGGAGGCATTTGTGAGGATTAAGTCCAGCCAGTTGTGAAAAACCATGATTTTCATTTTTCACCCAAGACACCACCAAGTCACAAAATCAAGCCAAACCACCAAAATCATTGAACTTGGCTATGCACCAAGCATGCTCCAAATTTTTCCCACATGACTGTGAAGGCATTTGTGAGGATTGAGTCTAGCCAGTTTTGCAAAACCATGATTTTTAGTTTTTAACCCAACACACCACCAAGTCACAAAATGAAGCCAAAACACCAGAATCATGGAACTTGGCTTTGCACCAACAATGCAAAGATCAATTCCTTTTGCTCCCAAACTTCTCCCACATCACATTGGAGGTATTTGTCAGGATTGAGTCCAACCATTTTTCCAAAACCATGATTTTTCGTTTTTCACCCCACAGACCACCAACTCACAAAATCAAGCCAAAACACCAAAATCAGGGAACTTGGCTTAGCACCAACCATGCTAAACTCAATTCCTTTTGTTCCCACACTTCTCCCACATCACATTGGAGGCATTTGGGAGGATTGAGTCCAGCCAGTTTTCGAAAACCATGATTTTTGTTTTTCACCCCACACACCACCAAGTCACAAAATCAAGCCAAAACACCAATATCATGGAAATTGGCTTTGCACCAATCATGCCAAGATCAAATGCTTTTGCTCCCAAATATATGCCACATGACTTTGGAGGTATTTGTGAGGATTGAGTCCAGCCAGTTTTCCAAAACCATGATTTTCGTTTTTCACCCCAGACACGACCAAGTCACAAAATCAAGCCAAAATACCAAAATCATGGAACTTCGCTTTGCACCAGCAATGCCAAGATCAATTCCTTTTGGTCCGAAACTTCTCCCACATCATTTTGGAGGCATTTGTGAGGATTGAGTCCAACCAGTTTTTCAAAACCATGATTTTTTTTTTTCAACCAAAACATCCCCAAGTAACAAAATCAAGCCAAAATACCAAAATCATGGAACTTGGCTTTGCACCAACCATGCCAATATCAATTCCTTTTGCTCCAAAACTTCTCCCACATCACTTTGTAGGCATTTGTGAGGATTGAGTCCAACCATTTTTCCAAAACCATGATTTTTGTTTTTCAACAAAGACACCACCAAATAACAAAATCAAGCCAAAACTCCAAAATCATGGAACTTGGCATTGCACCAGCCATGCCAAGATCAATTCCTTTTGGTCCCAAACTTCTCCCACATCACTTTGGAGGCATTTGTGAGGATTGAGTCTAGCATGTTTTTGAAAACCACGATTTTTGTTTTTCGACCAAAACACCACCAAGTAACAAAATCAAGCCAAAACACCTTTATCATGGAACTTGGCTTTGCACCAACCATGGCAATGCCAATTCCTTTTGCTCCAAAACTTCTCCCACATCACTTTGGAGGCATTTGTGAGGATTGAGTCCATCCAGTTATGCAAAACAATGATTTTCATTTTTCAACCAAAACATCACCAAGTCACAAAATCAAGCCAAAACACGTAAATCATGGAACTTGGCTTGGCACCAACCATGGCAATGTCAATTCCTTTTGCTCCAAAACTTCTCCCACATCACTTTGGAGGCATTTGTGAGGATTGAGTCCAGCCAGTTATGCAAAACCATGATTTTCATTTTTCAACCAAAACTTCAACAAGTCACAAAATCAAGCCAAAACACCTAAATCATGGAACTTGGCTTTGCACCAACCATGCAAAGATCAATTACTTTTGCTCCAAAACTTATCCCACATGACTTTGGAGGTATTTCTGAGGATTGGGTCCAACCAGTTTTCCAAAACAATGATTTTCGTTTTTCACCCCACACACCACCAAGTCACAAAATCAAGCCAAAATACCAAAATCATGAAACTTGGCTTTGCACCAACCATGCCAAGATGAATTCTTTTTGCTCCCAAACTTCTCCCACATCACTTTGGAGTCATTTGTGAGGATTGAGTCCAACCATTTTTCCAAAACCGTGATTTTTGTTTTTCAACCAAGACACCACCAAATAACAAAATCAAGCAAAAACACCAAAATCATGGAACTTGGCATTGCACCAGCCATGCCAAGATCAATTCCTTTTTGTCCCAAACTTCTCCCACATCACTTTGGAGGCATTTGTGAGGATTGAGTCCAGCCAGTGTTTGAAAACCATGATTTTTGTTTTTCGACCAAAACACCACCAAGTAAAAAAATCAAGCCAAAACACCAAAATCATGGAACTTGGCTTGGCACCAACCATGGCAATGTCAATTCCTTTTGCTCCAAAACTTCTCCCACATCACTTTGGAGGCATTTGTGAGGATTGAGTCCAGCCAGTTATGCAAAACCATGATTTTCATTTTTCAACCAAAACATCACCAAGTAACAAAATCAAGCCAAAACACCAAAATCATGGAACTTGGCTTTGCACCAACCATGCCAATGTCAATTCCTTTTGCTCCCAAACTTCTCCCACATCACTTTGGAGGCATTTGTGAGGATTCTGTCCAGCCAGTTATGCAAAACCATGATTTTCATTTTTCACCCAACATACCCCCAAGACACAAAATCAAGCCAAAACACCAAAATTATGGAACTTGGCTATGCACCAAGCATTGCAAGATCAATCTCTTTTGCTCCGAAACTTTTCTCACATGACTTTGGAGGCATTTGTGAGGATTGAGTCCAGCCAGTTTTGCAAAACCATGATTTTCGTTTTTCAACCAACACACCACCAAGTCACAAAATCAAGCCGAAACACCTAAATCATGGAACTTGGCTTTGCACCAACCGTGCCAAGGTGAATTCCTTTTGCTCCCAAACTTATCCCACATGACTTTGGAGGTATTTGTGAGGATTGAGTCCAGCCAGTTTTCCAAAACCATGATTTTCGTTTTTCGCCCCACACACCACCAAGTCACAAAATCAAGCCAAAATACCAAAATCATGAAACTTGGCTTTGCACCAACCATGCCAAGATCAATTCCTTTTGCTCCCAAACTTCTCCCACATCACTTTGGAGGCATTTTTTAGGATTGTGTCCAACCGTTTTTCCAAAACCATGATTTTTGTTTTTCAACCAAGACTCCGCCAAGTAACAAAATCAAGCCAAAACACCAAAATCATGGAACTTGGCTTTGCCCCAACCATGCCAATGTCAATTCCTTTTGCTCCCAAACTTCTCCCACCTCACTTTGTTGGCATTTGTGAGGATGGAGTCCAGCCAGTTTTTCCAAACCATGATTTTCGTTTTTCGCCCCACACACTACCAAGTCACAAAATCAAGCCAAAATACCAAAATCATGAAACTTGGCTTTGCACCAACCATGCCAAGATCAATTCCTTTTGCTCCCAAACTTCTCCCACATCACTTTGGAGGCATTTTTTAGGATTGTGTCCAACCGTTTTTCCAAAACCATGATTTTTGTTTTTCAACCAAGACACCGCCAAGTCACAAAATCAAGCCAAAACATATAAATCATGGACCTTGGCTTTGCACCAACCATGCCAAGATCAATTCCTTTTGCTCCCAAACTTATCCCACATGCTCCCAACCGCATGGTCTCAATGGACTGATGCATAAAGTAGAAAGGCCAAATTCGATTGCAGTGCCAAAAATATTATAACCTCTGCTTTAAATTCTGATGAGTTTTTCAGGGTCTCATAATGCAAATCATTAGAAGAAATGTGGGATACTTTGGAAGTCACTCATGAAGGAACAAATGAGGTGAAAAGAGCTAGAAAGCATGCTCTCATCCAAGAGTATGAGATGTTTAGAATGTTGAAAGGAGAAAACATAGCTGAAGTGCAGAAAAGGTTTACACACATCATCAATCACCTTATGAGCCTTGACAAGACGTTTGATATAGAGGAGCTGACCATCAAGATCTGAAAATGTCTTGATAGAGCATGGCAACAAAAGGTAACTGCTATTTCCGAATCTAAAGATCTAACATCATTAAGTGTTGCTTCTTTCTTTGGAAAGCTTAGGGAACATGAGCTAGAGATGAATAGACTCAAAGTTCAAGAAAGTAAAGATAAGCACACAAGGAGCATAGCCTTGAAAGCATCCAAACATAAGGGAAAGCAAGAGTCAAGTGATGATAGTGATGAGGAAAATCTAAGTTTGCTGTCAAGAAAATTCAGCAAATTCCTCAAGAGAAACCGCAACAAAGACAACAACAAGGATAGGTATGGAAACAACAAACCCAATGAATTTAATTCAAATAACTATACTTGTTTTGGTTGTGGTGAGCAAGGTCACATAAAGGCTGATTGTCCCAACAAAAGCAAAGAGAAAAAGACAAGCTACAAGGAGAAGAAAAGCAAGACAAAAAAAGCCTACATTGCTTGGGATGAAAATGAAGTATCATCATCAAGCTCTTCATCAAGTGAAGATGAAAAAGCCAACATATGCTTAGTTGCTGAGGATGATGATGATGATTCTTGCAGTTCAAGTGAGGTTAGTTCATGTGCTTCCTTAAATGAATAAAACTATAGTGAATTGCTTCAAGCTTTTCAAGAAACTCACGATGAAGCTAATAGATTGGTTCTTTCAAACAACCGATTGAAAGATCGTAACAATGGGCTTGAAAAGAAAGTTAAATCACTTGAAGAGGAACTGAGAAAAGCAAAAAGTGATTTTGAAAAATTAGAAAAAGATTTCAAAAATGCCTCTTACAAATTGTGAAAATCTTGAGATAAAGGTTCACTGTCTTATTGAAACTGTGGACAAGCTTTCAAAAGGAAAGTCAAACTTTGAGAATGTACTAGCATCTCAAAGCTGTGTTTTTGGAAAGGCTGGTTTAGGCTTTAATCCACAGAACAAGCAAGATAGGTTTTCAAAAAGCGTTTTGAGAAAATCAGAAAAACAACTGATTGTTAAGACGAAACAGCTGGTTGTTACATGCTTTTACTGCATGAAGAAAGGCCACTCTGTTAGATTATGCAAAATTAGAAAATATTATGTTCCTAAAGGTTTTATGAAATGGATTCCTAAGGGATGTGATGTTTCTAACAACAAAGAAAAGCCAAGTGGACCCAAATTTGTAAGGGGACCAAATCTTGCAACTTGAATTTGTTTATGCAGGAAAAATGAAGAGAAAAGGAAGAATTGAGCCTTCTGATCAAGCTGTTGAAGAAAAAGGGCAGTCATTGAAATTGAATCAATGTTGTGCAAAAGGTCAAAACAGTGAAAAGAAGCTTTCTTGATCAACAAGCAATTGGCTCATTGAAGAAACAACACAAGCATAAGACCTTCCTTTTATTGGTTCTCAATTTCTATTTCAAAGTTCTTTATTATGATTAATTGTCTTTCAATCAATGTCACGTGCCTTAATCTGTTTATGTTTATGGTTAAAAATTGAAAAATCAAGTTTTTAAATGCTGTAGAAAAACCACCGATTGTTTTGAGTCTGACAGCACTGTGTAGAAATTGATTTAACTGATTTTTGAATTTCTAGCCATTACAGATATTTTTCAAAGGGAGAATCTTGGTCAAAGGATTTGTGTTGAAAGCTAATCACGTTCAGAAAGGTTTTACAACAGTCATAAAGGAATATATTCCAAAATCTTGGAAATTCAAGAGCCTTAATGACTAGTCAAAGATCACATGTGAAGACCATGTGATTTTCAGCTTTTTCTGACATTTTCAGTGCAGAACAGAGTCAAGTCCTCTCTCTGATAATCAGGTACCCATTGAAAGAAATTAAATTCAAATTGATTTTCTTTCTACTATAAAATCAGGTGCATATTTCTTTCATCAAGAACAACCAATTGCAACATCTCTTGCAACATCTCTTGCACCATTTCTTGCAAATTTTTGAGAAGTGAGTTTTCATCACTGCTGTCATGGAATCAACCCCTCCCACCTCTAAAAGAGTCAAAACCAGAGTTGTAAGGTCTGGAGGAAGGCTTTAAAGCTGGTTTTCTGGTGACACCGAACTCATTGAGAAGTATAGATATGAAAGTGTCAAGAAGATAAACAACCCCAAGGTTGTGTGCTTTGACTGGCTGAAAAGTCAAAAGCTTGACAATGTGAGGAGGCTTCTCAAAGACCAATCACTCAGAAAGTTTCTGGAGCTCAAAGGGAACATAAATCCAGATTTGGTGAGAGTTTTCTACACGAACTTGAAGTTTGAGGGAAACAACTTAGTCTCTCTTGTGAAAGGTGTGGAGATGGAGATAACCCATGAGGTTTGGGCTGCTGAAGCTGGGCTTAAGTTCTCTGGATTAAGAATCAACAAAGGAAACCTTGGTGTGGAAGAAGATTTCAACAAAATCCAGTTCTACAAAAGTTGCTTGAAGAACAAACAATCTCAAGTTAGCACTTGCTCGGTTGGAGGCTTGAAGATTGATGAGAGGCTGCTTGCTCTCATTGTAACTTGGATCCTGATCCTGCCTGTTGACCAGAACGTTGGAACTTGCCTCGTCAAACTTGGATCGACGTGTGCACCGCTTCAACCTCCGTCCTTCGTCGCGATCCACCTCAAGAACCTGCAAAAGAACAGAGCGGCGCCGCTGCGGCCGATCGCACTCCAACGCCCAAGTCAGTGACCGAACCACCAAATACTAAGAGCAATAACACTCAAGAACTCTCTAGGAACCATGCAATGTTCTCTCTCACAGTATGCTCAAGAACTCGTAAAGCGTAAAGAGTATAATCTGAACGTGCGTACCTCAAAAGTTCGTTGGGAAACCCTTTTATACCTGGTCACTTTCTCTCTCCTGGCAGTTACGCAGCTGGACACGTGGCTCGCATCCAGTCGTACACGTGCCATCATCTAGAGCCTCCTTGACTTGGGCGCTGCTTCTGACTCTCTTTTGGCTAAGTTACTTATGCATGGTACTGCCCAGTGCATAGCTAACTTGGGAGCGCGATCTCTACTAGAATTGGCGAGTTAGGGTGCCTTCGTACACCTTCCCTGTGGTCTCGCTGGCCGCCTTCATAATCTGCACCACCTTCATCTCTGGCAATGTGCTTGCTCTGGCGATCTCCAATCAGTTGGTCGCCTGGTTTACATCTGGCGACGTCTTCTTCAACTGGGTGATCATCGGTCTTGGTATGCTGGAGATCGGAGCACGCCAACTTCATAACTGGCGACTTCACGAGCCCCCGACTTCCTTCCCTTCCGCAAATCTGGCGTCTTGTCAACACGCCGATACTGTAGCTTGGTGCCACGTCATCACTTCCGACTACCAGGGCGGTACACAAGCCCCCCAGTCTTAAGCGAAGACTTGTCCAGCGAAAAGACTAAAAGAGTCACGTCAATACCGGTCTACGTGGCACTGGCGCAGAATTTCAAGCGGTTGTACTCTCTGCTTCTCTGACGCTCCACCAAACCCCTCACCCATCGCTCGACACGTGGCTTCATCAACGGTTACCTTTAGTTAACGTTTGCGCTTCCCAAACCCATTTCGAAAAACCCTTAAACCCATTTTCGCTCCACTGTTCCATCACTTTCTTCGCATTCTCAAACGCTCCAACTTTCTTCTGCAAAAAAGCTCTCAACGTTCTTCAACTTCCTGAATCACCAACTTCTTCCATCACTCTTCCGATCATCAAAAGGTACTTCCTTTCCTTCTTCTGCTGGTTTTTCTTGCATTTTAATCGATTCGCATCATCCTGTAACTGTCTGGTGCATACGCTGTGGGTTGTTTCTTTCCATTTCTCCTTTCTCGTAACTTAGGGCTTCGTCAATCGTTGCAACGAACCAACGTTCGTTCATTTTTCACCCTTCTCCCATGATCGAGTCAGCCTTTGCGAACCCTGATCATTTTTCCTTTTCTTCTTCCTTTGCAGCTTCAACAATGACTCGCTCAAAGATCACCCCCAATCCTCCTCCTTCATCACGAAACCCTTCCTCACAAGCACACGACCCACCGCGAGCACGCGGCGCTTCGTCTTCTCAGGCTGAGAGGCCTGCACCTTCCCGCCCCAACCTAGCCCAGGTTACTCCGCCTGTCACTGGAGGAGCCTCCGTCCCCCCACCAGACTTCAAAAAACTATATCCCTGGGCCAACTCGACCTTGTTGAGGGAAACGTCTTCTGTAAACACTGCTGGGGCAGTTCTGCGATTGACGAAGGGGGATGAGCCTCACCAATCATTCCACAAGGAGCACGACGAGAAGATGACAGTGCTACCTTGCCCCCCCGACCTGCCAGTCTGCGCCGACGACAAGGCGATCAATGATGGGCCCTTCTGTTTCGTTTACACAACTTTGTTCAAGAAGGTGAAACTCAGGTTTCCCTTCACTCGCTTTGAAAGGGAGCTTCTCACCGAGCTCAACATCGCCGCCGCCCAGCTCCATCCCAACAGCTGGGCGTTTGTGCGGGCGTTCCAAGTCATGTGCGACCAGCTGGGGTTGCCAGCATCAGTGGATGTCTTCTTGTTTCTTTTTGAAGCCAAGCACCCAGGAGATCGCCTGTGGGTTAGCTTGAATGGGATTGCTGGGAGGTCGATCCTCTCCATCTTCCAGCAATCCTATAAAGACTGGAAGGGCAAGTTCGTCCAGATACGCCCCAACGACAAGGACGCTTCCTTGCTCGACGGTTTCCCCTTGTACTGGGTAAACAAGGGGAACAAAGAGTCCAAAAGCAGCTTCAGGAGACCCAGGAGTCCTGATAGCATGGGCGCTTTGGACAGAGATCTTTGTTTCTTCTGGAAGAGTGTGGCGGACGCCAACATCACCTTCCTCACCACCACACTCATCTGCTTCGAGTTCTTCGAGGACCAACTCGAAATTCGAATAGGTTAGAACGTTTAAGTTCTTGTTCTAATACTACTTCTGTTTACTGTTTATCTGCTTTGCTGCATATTGCCTTATGCATTTATTTTCTCTCTGAACTAACCCATGCATTTTTGCTCTATGCAGATAATATGTTGGGCCAGGGCAAGCTCGCTGAGCTGAGGGCGCTTGCCCGAACCCACGGGCTAGCATCGGGTTCACAAACTGTGCCAAACTCGGTGGTGGAGGTCGCCGCCGCACAGGGCCGATCGCCACCCAAGGGCCCCACACCTCCTGATGTCCAACCCGCCACCCAACGCAAGAAGCTTGTCCTCAGGAAACCCAAGAGGAAAGCTCCCCAAGTAGTCCACGAGGAGGAGGAGGAAGACGACAAGGCCACTGAAGATGGCCTTGTTACGAAGAGGAAGAGGGTGGCACCTTCTTCACCACCTGCTCCACCCCCTCTTCCAACATCAACACCGCCATCCACGCCTGCTCCACCTCCAACATTGCCTCCTCCGCCAGCTCCTGCCTCACTAGTCCAAGCAATTCCACTGGCGTCTGCGCCACCTGCGGTTGAGGCCCCCGAGCCAAACTTCATGGAGGACCCCCCGAGCGCCTCCACGCCTTGTGCAACAGCTGGAGGGGGTCCTCCTTCAAATGCCTCAGCCGCAGACGTTGCTCCAATCGGGGATGAGGTTGCCCATAACTCTCCAATTCTGATTACTGAATCCCCGACGTCGCCACCACGCCCAGAAGCACCTGCTGAGCAACCAACTAAAGAAGGTGGCGGCGAGAGTCAACAACAAGCCCACCCGGTGCCTCCACCAGCAAGCCTCTCTCTCGAGGTCACAAGGATGTGGGAGCCTTTCTCGGCCAAACTAAAGATGATGGCAGAGGACTTCCCCACCATTATATCTAGAGCTGTGGAGAGCTCCACCAGGAAGCTCCAGGATGACCTCTTCAACCTTCGAACTGAGAATAGCACTATGAGGGTTGAGGTGGAGAAGTTGTCCTTCAATCTGACACTCGCGGAGATTGAACACTCCCGAGTAGAAGATGCGATGAGCACCGAGCTCCGGTTGGCGCGCAAGGAGGCCACCGATCTACGCCACAAGGTGCAACTTCTGGCTCAAGAGAAGATTGAGCTGGAGAGCAAGATTGTACCTTATCGCGTTAGGGTGGCTGACCTAGAGGCCTTAATAAAAACCGACGCCGCCAAGGTGAAGAAACGGGAACAGAGGTCAGCTGATCGGGAGATCTTCCTGGGAAAGGTGGAAAAAGAAAGGGACGACACCATGGCGAAACTTGCTGAAGCCAACACAGAGAAGGGGAAAATCGCTGCTGAATTGGGCCAAGTGCAGGCAGAATCCAAGAAGGTTGCTGAAGACCTTCTCCAGGCTCAAGAAACCATTGAACAACTCAAGAAGCAAGCTGAAGAGCTGGAGCAGCAGAACAAGGGGCTGAAGGAAAAAACTGAAGAACTCAAGAAACAGATTGAAGAGCTTAATCTGAGTTCTGCCCAAATTCTGGCTGCTGGAATCGAGGCCGCACGGGAACAGTTCGCCTGCTTGTTCCCTGATCTGGATCTTAGCATGGTGTCCCTTAACAATGAGGTGGTGGATGGAAAGGTGGTTCCAGCTGAAGACTGATCAATTTCCTCCATCCACTACCTTTATGTTTTCTCTTTGTATTTAATTGTAATGAACTTTTTCCTTTTTCTGTATATGTGTTCTTGAACTGATACTCATTTTAATGAAATTGCCTTTGTATTTCTTCTTGTAACCTCTTTGTCTGCTTTAACCTTCCTTATTTGATTTACTTCAAAGAAATGACTTAGCGATTTCGTAAGCACGATCTTATACTTAACTGCCTCGAACCACTTCAACTTCAAATAATAATCACTTTAACAACTTGTAATCTTAAGGCGATTAACCTTAGCGCAAAATTACTCTTCAAGCAACGAACTTTAACTCAACTACTGGCGTAAAACATCGCTTCACCCGATTTGCTTCATCAAAACGGGTTTTTAACTTTCTCGCCACTGTTTGAACTTTTTCTGGTCGCCAAAGACTCTTGGCGATATCAGCTTCTTTCTGGCTTCATACCTTGGCCATTGTTCTTTATCTGGGGTAGAGGCGCCTTTCGGATCCTTCTCTACCTTCCTGAACCCTAAACCCTGATCCTTCTTTATCTCGGGTGGCTAGGCGCTCTCTTCGAACCTACCTAAGCCACCATCCAAACTTCTTCCGCCCTCTACACCATACCTGAACTCGTTCGAGAAGAGAAGGATTTTCTCTTGCCTGAACTCGCTCATAGGCGAGGAGGTCTTTAAACTCGCCTGAACTCGCTCATAGGCGAGAAGGTCTTTAAATCGTGCCTCTACATTGCCCCAGGGGTTACATCTCCTCCCCCTAGAAACACTGAGGACTTTTCACTGGTGCCTCTACATTGCCCCAGGGGTTACATCTTCTCGCCCCCAGAAACACTGAGGACTTTTCACTCTTCCTCGCCTGCACTCGCTCGACGGCGAGGAGGTCTTTATCTCGCCTCAGAACGCGCGAGGGCGCTGAGGTCTTTTAACTCGTGCCTCCGATCGCCGAAAGACGATGAGGACTTCAACTTTAACTGATGCCTCCGATCGCCGAAAGACGATGAGGACTTAAAACTTTAACTGGTGCCTCCGATCGCCGAAAGACGATGAGGACTTAAAACTTTAACTGGTGCCTCCGATCGCCGAAAGACGATGAGGACTTAAAAACTTTAACTGGTGCCTCCGATCGCCGAAAGACGATGAGGACTTAAAACCTTTTAGAAAGCATGCAATATATCTTTAACTTGCCTTAAGTCACGTATAAGTGACAAGGTCTTTCTTCAAAACTTTCTGAAAACAACAGGCATGCAATCTGAAACAACTTAAACTTTTGAAAACTTCTCTTTATTGGGTGGCCTCGTCAAAAACCCTCCATAGGGAAAAAAGAGTGCCCCCTTCAAACTGTTTTAACAGAGACATTGTAATATAACTTCGTGCTTGTCTTTACTTACAAAGCTTCTTAACTGTAATACAACTTCAGGTGCGTGGCGTTCCAAGTGCGAGGAATCGCCCCTCCTTCCAACGTCTCTAAGCGGTAGGCGCCGTTCCCGAGCGCCTCGGTTATTCTGAACGGCCCCGTCCACTTGGGCGACAGTTTATTCTCCATCTCGTACTGGTGGGCTTTCCTCATCACCAGGTCGCCTTCTCTAAACTGTCTTGGCATCGCCTTCGAGTTGTATCTTCGTTCAATCCTTCTCTTCACCGCTTCAGCCCTCAATCTCGCCTCTTCCCTGACCTCATCCAGTAGGTCCAGGTTCAGCCTTCTCTCTTCATTCGAGTCTTCCTCTACGAAGTTCTGGAATCTCGGCGAGCTCTCCTGGATCTCTACTGGAATCATTGCATCACACCCATAGACCAAGCTGAACGGGGTCTCATGGGTTCCTGACTGCTCGGTGGTGTGGTACGCCCAGACTATACGGGGTACCTCCTCAGCCCAGCTCCCTTTGGCTTTCTCTAGCCTTCTCTTCAAACCTCTCAGCAACACCCGTCCTTCTGTCCAGCAAATAGTCATTTAGGAACCCGCTCTTAACCAGATCGTCGAGCTGGTATCCTAAAGCTAAACACGAATCCACGGTGTGGCCAAAGGCCTGGTGAAACTCACACCAGGCGTCTGGCTTTGGTCCCAGCACCTTGTCGCCCACCTTTTCTGGCGCTTTCAACCTAGCAGATATATTGGGAATGGCGATCAGGTCCGCCAATCCCATGACAAACTTGTGCTTAGGCGGGCGATTGTATTCCCGGCGTGCTGGTTGCTGGCGTCCTTGGCCCCTACCCTTGTTCTTCCTTGGATCATAAGGATGGTGAGTCCTCTGATCCCTTCTGGCCGCCGCTGTCTCCAGCACCCTCTGTGGCTGGATCCTGGTCTAGGCGCGTGGCCTAGTGGGAGCCACGCTTCCTCTCTTCTCGGCGACTTCACTCTCGTCGGCGATGTGGGCCACCGCAAGTCGCCTAACCTCAGCAAACGTGGCGTGGTGTGCCCTGATCAGTGCCTCGCAGAATGGTCCCGGCAGCACGCCCTTCTTAAATGCATAAACTAGCATTTCTTCATCTTTGGCCGGCGATCTGACCATCTACGCCCCAAAGCGATTCAGGTAGTCCCTAAGGGACTCTCCCTGGTACTGCCTTATATCAAACAAATCGTAAGACACCCTGGGAGGTGCCTTATTCACGATATACTGCTCGACGAAAATCTTCGAGAACTGTTGGAAGTTGGTAATGTGGCCGTTAGGCAGGCTCACAAACCATTCCAGCGCCGTTCCCTGGAGTGTGCTCACGAACATCTTGCAGTATACGGCGTCTGATCCTCCTGACAGCATCATCTGCGTATGGAACGTGGTGAGGTGAGCTTCAGGATCCTCCATGCCGGTGAAAACAGCCTTGATAGGTACCACACTCGCAGGAATAGGCGTGTCAGTAATCGCCTGAGCGAAAGGCATAGGAAAAACACGAGGTGGCGACGACGGCGCAACCTCTTCACCAATAGGACGCCCTTGCTGCTCCTGAAGAGCTTGACGCAGCTCCTCAGTCACCTTGCTAAGCTCATCATTCCTGGCGCGAGAGGCAGCCAGGTCCTCATGCATTCTCGCCTGCTCTATGCGCGAGGCTTCCACAGTTGCCTGCAACGAGCGCATAATCTCTACCATCTGCGCCATGGTCATGGCGGCGGCGCCTTCAGCAGCGACGGGCGCAACTGGACTTGAACGGTTGCTTCTCATTTTTCTCATGAAAACTCAGCAAATCACAGAGAGTAATGAGCAACACTTCCTTCAGCGACGATCGAGTCAGCGATCAATCGGTCAGACCTGCGCGAAACTCCGCAAGAAACTCAAGAACACAGAAAACCTCCACAGAAACCTGCAACTCCACCAGAAACCACCGCTTCTCCCACGACAAACCAAACGAGCCAAAGAACTCAAACTTCACCGAACGAATCTCGCGTAGACAGCAGAAAACCTCACTTCACCGAACAAAAACCCAAACAATCGGTGGAAAACGCGAAATCACCGAACAAATCTCAAACGAACAGCGAACGATGGTTGCACCAGCACACAACCACGCAGAAAACTACGAAAACCTCCAAGAAGTCACGCTGTGGATGGGAACAGGTTTTACACGGCCCCACGGTGGGCGCCTGATGATCCTGCCTGTTGACCAGAACGTTGGAACTTGCCTCGTCAAACTTGGATCGACGTGTGCACCGCTTCAACCTCCGTCCTTCGTCGCGATCCACCTCAAGAACCTGCAAAAGAACAGAGCGGCGCCGCTGCGGCCGATCGCACTCCAACGCCCAAGTCAGTGACCGAACCACCAAATACTAAGAGCAATAACACTCAAGAACTCTCTAGGAACCATGCAATGTTCTCTCTCACAGTATGCTCAAGAACTCGCAAAGCGTAAAGAGTATAATCTGAACGTGCGTACCTCAAAAGTTCGTTGGGAAACTCTTTTATACCTGGTCACTTTCTCTCTCCTGGCAGTTACGCAGCTGGACACGTGGCTCGCATCCAGTCGTACACGTGCCATCATCTGGAGCCTCCTTGACTTGGGCGCTGCTTCTGACTCTCTTTTGGCTAAGTTACTTATGCATGGTACTGCCCAGTGCATAGCTAACTTGGGAGCGCGATCTCTACTAGAATTGGCGAGTTAGGGTGCCTTCGTACACCTTCCCTGTGGTCTCGCCGGCCGCCTTCATAATCTGCACCACCTTCATCTCTGGCGATGTGCTTGCTCTGGCGATCTCCAATCACTTGGTCGCCTGGTTTACATCTGGCGACTTCATCTTCAACTGGGTGATCGCCGGTCTTGGTATGCTGGAGATCGGAGCACGCCAACTTCATAACTGGCGACTTCACGAGCCCCCGACTTCCTTCCCTTCCGCAAATCTGGCGTCTTGTCAACACGCTGATACTGTAGCTTGGTGCCATGTCATCACTTCCGACTACCAGGGCGGTACAGATCCTAACTCCAAGGGGGGGTAATCACTCAGTGTTGACTGAAGAAGATCTGGTTTACATCTTCTGCGTCACCAAGAAAGTGAAGATCAATTGGATTCACATAATCAAGGAACATATGCAAAAAGCCATGAGGTTAGGCGATTACCACTATCCCTATGCTGTTTTAATATCTAAGTTTCTACACTATTTTGAAGTTAATCTTGAAGATGAAACTTCTGAGCTGGTCAAGTCAACTCAAGAGTTGAACAATGGATCACTCAGCAAGATGGGCTTCACAAAAATAGGTGGAAAATGGTTAAGTAAGGATGGTGATCATGGTGCCTCATCAAGTGGTGCTGCTCACCTTGAACAAGATGAACCTGCTGACATGGATGTTCAACATGAAGATCCAGCTGAAGATTTTCAAGATGCAGGACCTAGTGCTGATGCTGAACATCAAGGAGAAAGAATGCAAAGCATGTCTCCTTTTGAAAGACTCATGGTGAATAGGCTAGATACCTTTGCTGAAAATCAAAGGAGCCTTCATGATCTATGTGTTAGCAACTTCCAGAGGATAGACACAAGGTTTGACAACATGGATGCAAGGTTTATGACTTTGGACTAACAGATTGAAGCTGTCCAGAATCAAATCTTTGACCTTCAGTTTGCTGATGAAGAAGACTGAGAGAAAAACAACCGATTGGCCATCGAAACAATCGATTGTTTTTGGTTGTTCTCTTTTCTGGTTTTAAAGTTTCTTTCCTTTTGCTGTTGCTGTTTTATTTCTGATGTAATTGGAACAATGTTTTATTTTATCTCTTATCTTTGTCTATTTGTGAAGACAAATAGGGGGAGATATATGCTGTGTTTGTGTTTCCAATTTGTATTAAGTTTCTGTTTTTAAAGTTGTTAAAAACAGTTTGAGTGATGTTATTTGGTTATGATATTAGATGTTTAAGCTTTAATTGTTAATCTGTATACTAACAGAATATCAGAAGTTCAATGTATTACTCAAGGTTCTTTTGCAGGAATTGTTTCAGATTTAATCAAAGAACAACACAAGCATCAGGGATTTGTCTTCATCAAATAGGGGGAGATTGTTGAACCAAGTGATGTTCAATGTTTTGAAGAATCCAAATCCTTTGAAGGATGATGAAGCCTCTGCTTTGCTTGATGTTGTTGTGCTAGTTTTAGCCTTGTTCTGGGGTAGTTCAATGTTGTAATCAACCCTTAGATTAAATCTCAAAGCAATTAGCATCTCAATTTTAACAAAGCAAAATGTTTTTAAAACTAACTTGAAACAACCAATTGTTTTGTCGAAACAACCGATTGTTTACACTTAGGTGTTTTGAGAAAGTTTGAAAACTGTTTTTGAATGGTGTTTTTGTTAAGTAACAAAACAACCGATTGATTCAAGGAAACAATCGATTGTTTGTTTTAAAACCATAATAGAAAAACTGTTTTCTTTGACTGCGCTTTAAATGCTTTAACTGAATACGCTCCAGTCTTTAAATGCTTTGACCAATCAACTTTAAATGCAATTAAGAGTTTGTTAAGATTTGTTAACAAACTATATTCTTAGATATATTTTGAAAACTGTTTTAATGTTTTAAGAATCTTGAAACATAGTTTTGATAAAAGAGATTTTCAAAGAGTTTTGAGATTGCAAAAGAGTTGAGAGATTGATCAAGGTGTTGAATAGGATTCTACTTGTATTGATTTCAGATATTCATCTGTAACAAGTGTAATCTTTTGTAAACTGCTGAACAATTCGTTTGTGTGTGTTGCTGAGATTGGCTGTGTGTTCTTGAGGTGTTCAAGATCAGCAATCTTAGTGTTGGCCAAGGAGAGTGTGTTTCTTGAGGTGTTCAAGGTCATTCTCTTGGTTGTGGTGTAAGTGATCAAGTGGTGATTGCTTAGTGGATATCCTCAGGGTTTCTGAGAAGACTGGATGTAGCTCTAGTTTTGAGTGAACCAGTATAAACAACTGTGTACAATCTCTCTATCCCTATCTCTTTAAATTCAGTTTGTTTGTTGTTTACTGGTATAAACAACCGATTGTTTCGAAGAAACAACCGATTGTTTTTCCTAGTATTATAGTTTTGCTTGCTGTTTTGGCTAACTGAATTGCTGAATCAATTGGTTTCTGAAATAAGTTCATTCTAGCTTTGAAAAGTTTGCGAAAACCCCCTTTAAACCATTCACCCCCCCTCTAGTTTCAAGCCATCTTTTCTAACATGCTATGCCCCAACCATTCCATGATCAATTCCTTTTGCTCCCAAACTTCTCCCACATCACTTTGGAGGCATTTGGGAGGATTGAGTCCAGCCAGTTTTCAAAAACAATGATTTTCGTTTTTCACCCCACACACCACCAAGTCACAAAATCTAGCCAAAACACCTAAATCATGGAACTTGGCTAGGCACCAACCATGCCAAGATCAATTCCTTTTGCACCAAAACTTCTCCCAAATGACTTTGGAGGAATTTATGAGGATTGAGTCCAGCCAGTTTTGCAAAACCATGATTTTCGTTTTTCATCCAACAAACCACCAAGTCACAAAATCAAGCCAAAACACCAAAATCATGGAACTTGGCTATGCACCAACCATGGCAAGATCAATTCCTTTTGCTCCCAAAGTTGTCCCACTTCACTTCGGAGGCAGTTGTGAGGATTGAGTCCAGCCAGTTTTGCAAAGCCATGATTTTCACTTTTCATCCAACACACCACCAAGTCACAAAATTAAGCCAAAACACCAAAATCATGGAACTTGGCTATGCACCAGCCATGCCAATATCAATTCAGTTTGGTCTCAAACTTTTCCCACATGACTTTGGAGGCATTTATGAGGATTGAGTCCAGCCAGTTTTGCAAAACCATGATTTTCGTTTTTCACCCAACACACCACCAAGTCACAAAATCAAGCAAAAACTCCAAAATCATGGAACTTGGCTTTGCACCAACCATGCCAAGATCAATTCCTTTTGCTCCCAAAGTTCCCCCACATCAGTTTGGAGGCATTTGTGAGGGTTGAGTCCAGCCAGTTTTGCAAAACCATGATTTTCGTTTTTCACGCAACACACCACCATGTCACAAAATCAAGCCAAAACACCAAAATCATGGAACTTGGATAAGCACCAACCATACCAAGATCAATTCCTTTTGCTCTCAAACTTCTCCCACATGAGTTTGGAGGAATTTGTGAGGATTGAGTCCAGCCAGTTTTCCAAAACCATGATTTTCGTTTTTCACCCAACACACCACCAAGTCAAAATCATGGAACTTGGCTTTGCACCAACAATGCCAAAATCAATTCCTTTGGCTCCCAAACTTTTCCCACATCACTTTGGAGGCATTCGGGAGGATTGAGTCCATCCAGTTTTCCAAAAGCATGATTTCGTTTTTTACCCAACACACCACCAAATGACAAAATCAAGCTAAAACACCAAAATCATGGAACTTAGCTATGCACCAACCATGCCAAGATCAATTCCTTTTGCTCTCAAACTTTTCCCACCTGACTTTGGAGGCATTTGTGAGGATTGAGTCCACCTAATTTTCCAAAACCATGATTTTCGTTTTTCACCCAAAACACCACCAAGTGACAAAATCAAGCCAAAACACCAAAATCATGGAACTTGGCATTGCACCAACCATGCCAAAATAAATTCCTTTGGCTCCCAAAATTTTCCCACATCACTTTGGAGGCATTGGTGAGGATTGAGTCCAACAACTTTTCCAAAACCATGATTTCGTTGTTCACCCAACACACCACCAAATGAAGAAATGAAGCCAAAACACCAGAATCATGGAACTTGGCTATGCACCGAACATCCAAAGATCATTTCCTTTCGCTCTCAAACTTCTCCCATTTGACTTTGGAGGCATTTGTGAGAATTCAGTCCAGCCAGAATTGCAAAACCATTATTTTCGTATTTCACCCAACACACCACCAAGTCACAAAATCAAGCCAAAACACCAAAATCATGGAACTTGGCTTTGCTCCAACCATGCCAAGATCAATTCCTTTTGCTCTCAAACATTTCCCACATTACTTTGGAGGCATTTGTGAGGATTGAGTCCAGCCAGTTTTCGAAAACCATGATTTTCGTTTTTCACCCTACACACCACCAAGTCACAAAATCAAGCCAAAATACCAAAATAATGCACTTGGTTATGCACCAACCATGCCAAGATCAATTGCGTTTGCTCCCAAACTTCTCCCACTTCACTTTGCATGTATTTGTGAGGATTGAATCTAGCCAGTTTTCCAAAACCATGATTTTTGTTTTTCACCCCACACACCACCAAGTCACATAATGAAGCCAAAACACCAAAATCATGGAACTTGGCTTTGCTCCAACCATGCCAAAATCAATTCCTTTTGCTCTCAAACTTTTCCCACATTACTTTGGAGGCATTTGTGAGGATTGAGTCCAGCCAGTTTTCCAAAACCATGATTTTCGTTTTTCACCCTACACACCACCAAATCACAAAATCAAGCCAAAATACCAAAATCATGCACTTGGCTATGCACCAACCATGCCAAGATCAATTCCATTTGCTCCCAAACTTCTCCCACTTCACTTTGGAAGTATTTGTGAGGATTGAGTCCAGCCAGTTTTCCAAAACCATGATTTTTGTTTTTCACCCCACACACCACCAAGTCACAAAATCAAGCCAAAACACCAAAATCATGGAACTTGGCTTCGCACCAACAATGTCAAGATCAATTCCTTTTGCTCCCAAACTTCTCCCACATGACTTTGGAGGCATTTGTGAGGATTGAGACAAGCAAGTTTTCCAAAACTATGATTTTCGTTTTTCACCCCACACACCACCAAGTTACAAAGTCAAGCAAAAACACCAAAATCACGGAACTTGATTTTGCACCAACTATGCCAAGATCAATTCCTTTTGCTCCCAAACTTCTCCCACATGACTTTGGAGGCATTTGTGAGGATTGAGACCAGCAAGTTTTCCAAAACTATGATTTTCGTTTTTCATCCCACACACCACCAAGTTACAAAATCAAGCAAAAACACCAAAATAACGGAACTTGATTTTGCACCAACCATGCCAAGATCAATTCCTATTGCTCCCAAACTTCTTCCACATCACTTTGGAGGCATTTGTGAGGATTGAGTCCAGCCAGTTTTCCAAAACCATGATTTTCGTTTTCACCACACACACCACCAAGTCACAAAATCAAGCCAAAACAGCAAAATCATGGAACTTGGTAATGCACCAACCATGCCAAAATCAATTCCTTTTGCTCTCAAACTTTTCCCACATTACTTTGATGGCATTTGTGAGTGTACCGCCCTGGGGGTCGGGTATGATGACGTGGCACCTTGCTACAGTGTAGGCGTATTGACAAGGCGCCAGGTTGGCAGTTAAGAAGGAAGTCTGGAGGCACGTGTAGTCGCCGATTGTTAAGTTGGCGTGTTCCGACTTCCAGTTTACCAGAATAGGCGATCGCCAGGTTGAGGATGGAGTCACCAGATGCAGACTCAGGCGACCAAGCAGTCGGAGATCGCCAGAAAAAGCACATCGCCGAAGATGAAGGAGAAGCAGATTATGAAGGCGGTCGGCGAGACCACAGGGAAGGTGTATGAAGGCCCTAACTCGCCAGTTTCAGTAGAGATCGCACTCCTAAGTTAGCTATGCACTGGGCAGTACCATGCATAGGTAACTTAGCCAAAATGAGAGTAGAAGCAGCGCCAAGTCAGGGAGCCTCCAGATGATGGCACGTGTACAGTTGGATACGAGCCACGTGTCCAAGTCTGTAACTACCAGGAGAGAGAAAATCACCAGGTATATAAGAGCTCTTAACGGACTTTCTGAGGTACGCACGTTCAGTTCATACACTTTACGCTTGCGAGTGACAGAGCTGTTGTGAGAGAGAGTTTTTGCACGGTTCTAGTTCTTAGTATTTGGTGAAACCGTCACTGACTTGAGCGTCGGAGTGCGATCGGCCGCAGCGGCGCCGTGTCGTTTCTTTGCAGGTTCTTGAGGTAGATCCAGAGGAGGAACGAAGGTGATAAGCGGTGCGCACGTCGATCCTTTGACGAGGCATTCTCCAGCGCTCCGGTCAACAGGCAGGATCATCAGGCGCCCACCGTGGGGCCGTGTAAAACGTGCTCCCATCCACAGCGTGAGTTCGTGGAAGTTTTCGAGGTTTTCTGCGCGGTTGTGTGCTGGTGCAACTGTCGTTTGCAGTTTCTTTGAGTTTTGTTCGGCGAAGTTTGCGTTTTGAACCGTTCGTTTGACTTTCAATCGGTGGAGTGAGGTCTTTTGTTGCTTGCGCGCAATCTGTTTGGTGGAAGTTCGGGTCCTCTTGTGGTTTTCTTCGAAGGTTTGCGGTGTTCTTGAGTTCTTGCGCAGTTTCTTGAGGTTTCTCCGATTGATCGCTGTTTCGATCGTGGTTGAGGTGTTGTTTGCTGTATTCCTGTGGTTCGCTGAAGTTAATGAGAAAGATGAGAAGCAATCGTTCCAGTCCCGTGGCTCCCGTCGCTGCTGAAGGCGACGCCGCCATGACCATGGCGCAAATGGCAGAGATGATGCGCTCACTGCAAGCAACCGTGGAAGCCTCGCGCGTAGAGCAGGCAAGGATACATGAGGACCTGGTCGCCTCTCGCGCCAGGAACGAGGAGCTCAGCAAGGTAGCTGAGGAGCTGCGTCGAGCTCTTCAGGAGCAGCAGGGACGTTCTTCTGCTGAAGAGGTGGCACCGTCGACGCCACCTCGTGTGTTCCCAATGCCTTTTGTTCAAGCGATTACCGACACGCCAATTCCCACGAGCGTGGTTCCGGTTAAAGCTGTTTTTACCGGCGTGGAGGATCCGGAGGCTCATCTGACCACGTTCCACACGCAGATGATGCTGTCGGGAGGGTCAGACGCCGTCTACTGCAAGATGTTCGTGAGTACGCTCCAAGGAACGGCGATGGAGTGGTTTGTGAGCCTGCCTAATGGCCATATAACCAATTTTCAACAATTCTCGAAAATCTTTGTCGAGCAGTACATTGTGAATAAGGCACCACCCAGGGTGTCCTATGATCTGTTTGATATAAGGCAGTACCATGGGGAGTCCCTCAGAGACTACCTCAATCGCTTCGGAGCGCAGATGGTCAGATCGCCGGCCAAGGATGAAGAAATGCTGGTCTATGCCTTCAATAAGGGCGTGCAGCCAGGGCCATTCTGCGAGGCCTTGATCAGGGCTCATCCAGCGACGTTTGCTGAAGTCAGGCGACTTGCGGTGGCCCACATCGCCGACGAGAGTGAAGTCGCCGAGAAGAGAGGCAGCGTGGCTCCCGCCAGGCCACGCGCCCAGACCAGGATCCAGCCACAGAGGGTGCTGGAAACGGCGGCGGCGGCCAGAAAAGACCAAAGGACTCGCTATCCTTACGATAGGAGAAATAAGGGAAGAAGCCAAGCACGCCAACCACCAGCGCGCCAACAACCAGCACGCCGGGAATACAATCGCCCGCCTAAGCACAAATTCGTCATGGGACTGGCGGACCTGATCGCTATCCCTAACATATCTGCTAGGTTGAAGGCGCCCGAGAAGGTGGGCGACAAGGTGCTGGGGTCAAAACCGGACGCCTGGTGCGAGTTCCACCAGTGTTTTGGCCACAACCTGGACTCGTGTTTGTCTTTAGGATACCAGCTCGACGATCTGGTTAAGAGCGGATTCCTAAATGACTATCTGTTGGATAGAAGGACGGGGGGGAGCGTCGAGTTCCCAGCCAGCAGGTGGAGAAGCCCAACAACACGAGATGCCTATCCATGGGGAGATCCACACCATTGCCGGGGGTTTCTCAGGTGGTGGATGCACCGCATCGCAGAGGAAAAAGTACGCGCGATCGGTGATGTCAGTGGACATGTTTGAAGATCACTCGCCGGAAGTGGACATTACGTTCACCAAGCAGGATCTTCGGGACGTCGTGCCTCATGACAACGATCCCATTGTTATTTCGTTGATCACGGCGGGAAGGAAGGTCCACAGAGTTCTGGTGGACCAAGGAAGCTCGGCAGACGTGATGTTCTGGCCGACTTTCACGCAGCTGGAATTGCCCCTTGACCAGCTAAGCCCTATGGAGGGTGCTTGTATGGGTTCGCTGGCGACCAGGTGGAGGTCAGGGGGTACATTGAGCTGAGAACCACGTTTACAGATGAGGCTGGGTCGAGGACGGAGAAAATTAAGTACCTCATCGTAAACGCCCCCTCAGCGTATAACATCCTGTTGGGTAGGCCCACTCTTAACAGGATAGGCGCCATTCCATCGACTCGGCACATGAAGGTGAAGCTGCCGTCAATGGAAGGGGTGGTGATCACGATAAAGTCTGATCAGAAAGAAGCGAAAAGGTGCTATGAGAATAGCCTGAAAAATAAAAGATCAGTGAGCTATGTTACAACCACCCCGCCTCCCGGTGTGAAGCCCAGACCGCCGGTAACAGAGGAGGCCGCCGGAAGGGATGTAGAGATGATAGACGCAGAGCTGGGGGAGAGGAATGCTGGCCTGGAGGAGGAAGAGGCGCGGAATCGCCCCGAGGAAGCGAGAGAACTGGGAATCGCCAAGGCGGTGATCGCCAGGGAATCCAGGCCCAAACCTGTCGAGCAGTGGCTCGAAAAGGAGATCGGAGGGAAAATCTTCAAGCTGGGAAGATCTCTGGAAGTCGATCTCCAAGACCAGATCGCCAAGGTGATTGAGCGGCATCTGGACGCGTTTGCATGGTCCGCCTCGGACATGCCCGGGATTGATCCCGACTTTCTGTGCCATCATCTGGCGATGGACAACATGGTGAGACCAGTGCGACAAAGGAGAAGGAAATTCAACGAGGAAAGGAGGCAGGCGATCAGGGACGAAACCCAGAAACTCCTCGCTGCAGGCCACATCAGGGAAGTCCAGTACCCTGAATGGTTGGCGAACGTCGTACTGGTGAAGAAGAGTAACGGGAAATGGCGCATGTGTGTCGATTTCACCGATCTGAATAAAGCTTGCCCGAAGGATTCGTATCCTTTACCAAGCATTGACGCCCTGGTTGACAGCGCTGCAGGGTGCAAGCTGCTGAGCTTCCTGGATGCCTTCTCGGGCTATAATCAGATCAAGATGCATCCCATGGATGAAGAGAAAACAGCCTTCATGACGGAGAGGTCGTGCTACTGCTATAAGGTGATGCCCTTTGGGCTGAAGAACGCGGGGGCCACGTACCAGAGGCTGATGGATCGAGTACTTGCACCAATGCTGGGAAGGAACGTGCAAGCTTACGTCGATGACATGGTCGTGACCTCGCAGGAGAAAAGCAAGCACGTTGCAGACTTGGAAGAATTGTTCACGACGATCGCCAAGTTCAAGTTGAAGCTCAACCCGGAGAAATGCATTTTCGGCGTGGAGGCTGGAAAATTTTTGGGTTTTCTCTTGACTGAAAGAGGAATAGAAGCTAACCCGGACAAGTGTGCCGCCATCTTGGCGATGAGAAGCCCGGCTACGGTGAAAGAAGTCCAGCAGCTAACAGGTCGGATGGCAGCCCTATCTCGCTTCGTGTCAGCAACCGGAGAAAAGGGGCATCCCTATTTCCAGTGTCTGCGGCGCAATAACAAGTTCGCTTGGACGAAAGAGTGCGAGGAAGCTTTCGTCAAGCTGAAGGAGTATCTGGCGAGCCCGCCGGTTCTGTGCAAACCACTGGCGGGAATCCCTCTCAGGTTGTACTTTGCTGTAACTGAGAGGGCGGTGAGTGCGGTGCTCGCCCAAGATCAGGATCAGGCTCAGAAGCCTATTTATTTTGTGAGCAAGGTGTTGCAGGGCCCAGAAACGAGATATCAGGCCCTGGAGAAGGCTGCGCTGGCTGTGGTGTTTTCGGCGAGGAGGTTGCGCCACTACTTCCACAGTGTCACAATACTGGTGATGACTGACCTGCCCATCCAAAAGGTCTTGAAGAAACCTGACGTTGCGGGAAGAATGGTGAAGTGGGCAGTGGAGTTGTCAGAATTTGACATTAAATATGAGCCTCGAGGCCCGATCAAGGGGCAAATCTTTGCAGATTTTGTAGTCGAGCTCTCATCAGAGGCGACGCGGGTTGAAGGAGATGACTTCCGTTGGGTATTCTCGGTGGACGGATCGTCAAACCAGCAGGGTAGCGGTGCTGGAGTCATATTGGAAGGACCCAACGGCGTGCTGATCGAACAATCGTTGAGATTTGCCTTCAAAGCCAGCAACAATCAAGCAGAGTATGAGGCGCTGATCGCCGGGATTCTGCTGGCCAAGGAGATGGGAGCTAGGGTGCTGATGGCTAAGAGTGACTCGCTGCTAGTCACAGGGCAAGTAACAGGCGAGTTCCAGGCTAAAGATCCACAAATGGCGGCTTACTTGGCGTATGTGCAGGAATTGAAGAGTTCCTTTGCCTCTTTTGAAGTAGTACATGTATCCAACTGTACACGTGCCATCATCTGGAGGCTCCCTGACTTGGCGCTACTTCTACTCTCATTTTGGCTAAGTTACTTATGCATGGTGCTGCCCAGTGCATAGCTAACTCAGGAGTGCGATCTCTACTGAAACTGGCGAGGTAGGGCCTTCATACACCTTCCCTGTGGTCTCGCCGGCCGCCTTCATAATCTGCTTCTCTTTTAACTTCGGCGATGTGCTTGTTCTGGCGATCTCCGACTGCTTGGTCGCCTGAGTCTGCATCTGGCGACTTCGTCCTCAACGTGGCGATCGCCTATTCTGGTAAGCTGGAGATCGGAACACGCCAACTTAACTATCGGCGACTACACGTGCCTCCTGACTTCCTTCCCAACTGTCAACCTGGCGCCTTGTCAACACGCCTACACTGTAGCAGGATGCCACGTCATCGCGTCCGACCATCAGGGCGGTACAAAATTCAACAAGTGTTTGCATCCGTCGAGCACCCTCAGACGAATGGCCAGGTGGAATCAGCTAATCGGGTGTTGTTGAGAGGTTTGAAGAGAAGGCTCGAGAAAGCCAAGGGAAGTTGGGCTGAGGAGGTGCCCCGTATAGTCTGGGCGTACCACACCACCGAGCAGTCAGGAACCCATGAGACCCCGTTTAGCTTGGTCTACGGGTGTGACGCCATGATTCCGGTGGAGATCCAGGAGAGCTCGCCGAGATTCCAGAACTTTGTAGAGGAAGACTCGAATGCAGAGAGAAGGCTGAACCTGGATCTGCTGGATGAAGTCAGGGAAGAGGCGAGGCTGAAGGCTGAGGCGGTGAAGAGGAGGATTGAGCGAAGATACAACTCAAAGGTGATGCCAAGGCAGTTTAGAGAAGGCGACCTGGTGATGAGGAAGGCCCACCAGTACGAGATGGAGAATAAACTATCACCCAAGTGGATTGGACCGTTCAGAATAACCGAGGCGCTCGGGAACGGGGCCTACCGCTTGGAAACGCTGGAAGGAGGGGCGATCCCTCGTACCTGGAACGCCACACACCTGAAGTTGTACTATAGTTAAGAGCTTTGTAAGTAAAGACAAACACAAATGTTATATTACAGTGTCTCTGTTAAAACAGTTTCAAGGGGGCACTCTTTTTTCCCTAAGGAGGGTTTTTAATGAGGCCACCCAATAAAAGAAGAGTTTTCGAAGAATAAGGTGTTTTCCGATTGCATGTGTGCTATTTTCGAAAGTTTTGAAGAAAGACCTTGTCATTTGTACATGATTTAAGGCAAGAAAAGATATATCACGTGCTTTCTAAAAGATTTTAAGTCCTCGCCGTTTTTCGGCGATTGGAGGCACCAGTTAAGTTTTAAAGTCCTCATCGTCTTTCGGCGATCGGAGGCACCAGATGAAAGACCTCAACGCCCTCGCGCGTTTCGAGGCGAGTAAAAAACCTCCTCGCCGTTTAGCGAGTGCAGGCGAGAAAGAGAAAAAGTCTTCCGTGTTTCTGGGAGCGAGAAGATGTAACTCCTGGGGCAATGTCGAGGCAAGTTAGAAGACCTCCTCGCCGTTGAGCGAGTGCAGGCGAGAAAGAGAAAAAGTCCTCCGTGTTTCTGGGAGCGAGAAGATGTAACTCCTGGGGCAATGTCGAGGCAAGTTAGAAGACCTCCTCGCCGTTGAGCGAGTGCAGGCGAGAAAGAGAAAGGTCCTCAGTGCATCCAGGGGGGAGGAGATGCACACCCTGGGCAAGTTGAGGCACCATATAAAGTCCTTATCGCCGTTGTGCGAACTAAGGCCCATTAAAGACCTTCTCGTCGATGAGCGAGTTCAGGCGAGTGAAAGTCCTTCTCGCCGATGAGCGAGTTCAGGCGAGTCAAAGACCTTCTCGCTTACATGCGAGCGTAGGCAAGATAAAATCCTTCTCGTCTTGAACGAGTTCAGGTGTGGCGAAGAGGGTGGAAGAAGTTGAAAGGTGGCTAAGGTAGGTTCGAAGAGAACGCCTAGTCAGCCGGTCTTTTGCTCTGAAGTTCAAGGGGGCAAAGGAAGATCCCAAAGGGCGTTTCTACCCCAGATAAAGAAACGATTGCCAAAGCACGGGGCCAGGAAAAGCTGGTGTTGCCAAGAGGTCTTGGCGATCGGGAAAAGTTCAAACACGGCGAGAAGATTGAAAGACTTGTTTGATAAAGCAGGTCGAGTGGGACGTTGTTTGAACCGATGATTGAGTTACAGTTTGTTGCTTGGAAGCTGTTCTTATGATCAGGTTAGTGCCTCAAGAGCACGAGTTGTTTAAAGCGATTATTGCTTAAGCTTGAATTGACTCAAGGCAGTTACGTCAAAGGCCGCATTTGCAAAATCGCTAAGTTAGAATCGACAAAGTTAAACATACAAAGAAGGCTAGAGCGCTCAAAAGAAGTCAGAAGAAAGAATATCCAAGTTTTGTGATTAAAATAAGCGTTTGTTCAAAACACATATGCAAGAGTTTTTACAAGGTAAATACAAGTGAATTTATAAAGTAGCAGATGGGGTGGAGTTGGTTGAGTCTTCGGCGGGAACGACCTTTCCATCTACTACTTCGTTGTTTAACGACACCATGCTGAGGTCGAGATCAGGGAATAGGCATGCGAATTGCTCCAGAGCGGCTTCGAATCCAGCAGTCAGAATCTGAGCAGAATGTAGCTTAAGTTCTTCAAACTGCCCTTGAAGTTCTTCAACCTGTTTCTTGAGCTCCTTGTTCTGCTGCTCCAGCTCTTCGACCTGTTTTCGGAGTTGTTTGTTGGTCTCTTGAGCATGGAGAAGGTCGTCAGTAACCCTCTTGGATTCCGTTTGAGCTTGGGTCAGCTCGGCAGCCATCTTCCCTTTTTCCTTGTTTGCCTCGGCGAGATCAGCCATGGCGTCGTCCCTCGCTTTCTCTACTTGCCCAAGTAGCTTCTCGCGATCGATTGACCTTTGCTCCAGTTTTTGTACCTTATCGGCACTAGCTTGAATGTGAGCCTCCAGGTCGCTCGCCTTGGTGCGCAGAGGCACGATTTTGCTTTCTAGCTCAACTTTTTCTTGGGCAAGTTCATGGACTTTGCGGCGAAGGTCAGCAGCTTCCTTGCGCGCTAGCCTAAGCTCGGTACTCAGGGCATCCTCTACTCGGGAGTGTTCCATTTCCGCGAGCGTCAGGCTGAATGACACCTTCTCCACCTCAACCTTCATCGTGCTATTTTTGGTCTTGAGGTTGTAGAGATCGTCTTGAAGCCGCCTTGTGGAGCTCTCCACAGCCCTCGTTATGATCGATGGGATATCCTCTGCTATGGTTTTGAGTTTGGCAGTCAGAGGTTCCCACATCCTTGTGACTTCAAGGGAAAGGTTGGATGCCTGGAGAGGCGCCAGGGGGGCTTGTGGAGGGTTCTCGCCGCCACCTTCCTTAGCAGGATTTTCAGTGTTTGCTTCCTGGCGTGGCGACGCAACCGGGGACTCGGTAATTAGAATTGGAGAGGTGTGAGCAACCTCATCCCCGGTCGGAACGTTCTCTGCAGCTGAAGCGTTTGAAGGAGGGCCCCTCCAGCTGAGATATGGGGCGTAGAGGCACTTGGGGGGTCCTCCAGAAAATTTGGCTCTTGAGCCTCAGCTGCTGGTGGCGCAGTGGCCAGTGGAATTGCTTGGACTGGTGATGAAGGGGCTTGTGGTGTTGGCGATGAGGGAGGAGGAGCGGGTGTTGATGGTGGTGATGAGGTTGGAAGAGGGGGTGGAGCAGGTGGAGAAGATGGTGCCACCCTCTTCCTTTTTGTGACAAGGCCATCCTCTGTGACCTCGTCGTCCTCTTCTTCTTCCTCTTGGACGATTTGGGGGGCTTTCCGTTTTGGCCTCTTAAGGACCAGTTTCTTTCGCTGGGTGGGTTCCTTGGGCGGCGATCGCCCATGAACGATAGCCTTCTCGACCGCCGAGTTGGTAACCGTCTGGGAATCGGTCGCCAACCCGTGGTTTCGGGCGAGCGCCTTTAAGTCGGCGAGCATGTTCTTACCCAACATATTATCTCCATGAAACGAAAATGCATGAGTTAGCTCAGAGAAGAAAGAGATAGGTGTATGAGGCAATGAAACAGCAAAACAGGTATATGCAGAAAAGGTAAAACCAAAGTCTTGTGCGTATCGCACAAGACGCCCAGAAACAGTATCAGAAGCAATATCAAAACAAGAGTGTAGCGCCCTAACCTATTTGGAATTCTAGCTGGTCCTCAAAGAATTCGAAGGAGATCAGGGTGGGGCTCAGGAAGGTTATGTTGGCATCCGACACCCTCTTCCAGAATAGGCAGAGGTCTCGGTCCAAAGCTCCCATGCAATCAGGACTTCTGGGCCTCCTGAAGCAGCTCTTGGACTCCTTTTTCCCCTTGTCCACCCAGTACAAGGGGAAACCGTCGAGAAGGGAAGTGTCTTTATCGTTTGCGCGCACTTGGATGAACTTCCCCTTCCAGTCCTTGTATGATTGCTGGAAGATGGTAAAAATGAATCTCCCAGCAATGGCATTCAGGCTGACCCACAGGCGGTCTCCTGGGTGCTTGGCCTCAAAAAGAAACAAAAACACGTCCACTGACGTAGGCAGCCCCAGGTGGTCGCACGTTATTTGAAAGGCTCGAACAAACGCCCAGCTGTTGGGGTGAAGCTGGGCGGCAGCAATGTTGAGCTCGGTCAAGAGTTCCCTCTCGAATCGGGTGAGGGGAAATCTGAGTTTGACTTTCTTGAAGAAAGTTGTGTAAACGAAGCAAAAGGGCCCGTCGGCGCTCACTTTGTCATCAGCGCACATTGGCAGAGCGGCGGGGCAAAGCAGCACCATCATCCTCTCGTCGTGCTCCTTGTGAAACGATTGATAGGCCTCGTCCCCCTTTGTCAACCGCAGAACTGCTCCCGCAGTGTTCACCGACGAGGTCTCCTTTAGAAGGGTTGGGGTGGCCCAAGGATATAGTGTTTTGAAGTCTGGCAGAGGCACGGGGGCTCCTCCAGCGTTTGGTGGAGTCGCCTGGGCCAGAGCAGTTTGGGAAGATGCAGGCCTCTCAGCGTGCGAAGAGGAAGCGCCACGGACTTGGGTTGGGTCATGCGCTTGTGAAGAAGGGTTTCGTGCTGATGGAGGGGGGTTCGGGTTGATCTTTGTACGAGTCATGATGGCAACTACAAAGGAAGAAGAAAGGAAAAACAATCAGGGGGTTACAGAGGCTGACTCGGTCATGGAAGGAAGGTGAAACGACGAACGAATGTGAGTTCGTTGCGACGATCGGCAAAGCCCTAAGTTACGCAGAAGAGAAATGGAGAAACGACCCACAGCGTATGCACCAGGCAGTTACAGGATGATGCAAATCGGTGAAAATGCAAGGAAACCCAGCAGATGAAGGAAAGTAATTACCTTTCAATGATCAGGAAGACGAGGGAGGAAGATGGAGATCTGGAACGTTGAAGAGCGTCGAGAGTTTCGCAGAGGGAAGTTAGAGCGTTTTGCAAGCACGAAGAAAGTGATGGAACAGTGAAACGTAATGGGTTTAAGGGTTTTCGAAATGGTCTGGGGAAGCGCTAACGGCAGATGAAGATAGCCGTTGATGAAAGCCACGTGTCGAACGATGAGCGAAGGGTTTGGTGGAGTGTCAGAGCAGCAGAAAGTACTATCGCTTGGAATTCTGCGTCAGTGCCACGTAGACCGGTGTTAACGAAGGCTCTTTCAGTCTTTTCGCTAGACAAGTCTTCGCTTAAGACTGGGGGGCTTGTGTACCGCCCTGGGGGTCGGGTATGATGACGTGGCACCTTGCTACAGTGTAGGCGTATGGACAAGGCGCCAGGTTGGCAGTTAAGAAGGAAGTCGGGAGGCACGTGTAGTCGCCGATTGTTAAGTTGGCGTGTTCCGACTTCCAGTTTACCAGAATAAGCGATCGCCAGGTTGAGGATGGAGTCGCTAGATGCAGACTCAGGCGACCAAGCAGTCGGAGATCGCCAGAACAAGCACATCGCCGAAGATGAAGGAGAAGCAGATTATGAAGGCGGCCGGCGAGACCACAGGGAAGGTGTATGAAGGCCCTAACTCGCCAGTTTTAGTAGAGATCGCACTCCTAAGTTAGCTATGCACTGGGCAGTACCATGCATAGGTAACTTAGCCAAAATGAGAGTAGAAGCAGCGCCAAGTCAGGGAGCCTCCAGATGATGGCACGTGTACAGTTGGATACGAGCCACGTGTCCAAGTCTGTAACTACCAGGAGAGAGAAAATCACCAGGTATATAAGAGCTCTTAACGGACTTTCTGAGGTACGCACGTTCAGTTCATACACTTTACGCTTGCGAGTGACAGAGCTGTTGTGAGAGAGAGTTTTTGCACGGTTCTAGTTCTTAGTATTTGGTGAAACCGTCACTGACTTGAGCGTCGGAGTGCGATCGGCCGCAGCGGCGCCGTGTCGTTTCTTTGCAGGTTCTTGAGGTAGATCCAGAGGAGGAACGAAGGTGATAAGCGGTGCGCACGTCGATCCTTTGACGAGGCATTCTCCAGCGCTCCGGTCAACAGGCAGGATCAGTGAGGATTGAGTCCAGCCAGTTTTCCAAAACCATGATTTTCGTTTCTCACCCTACACACCACCAAGTCACAAAATCAAGCCAAAATACCAAAATAATGCACTTGGTTATGCACCAACCATGCCAAGTTCAATTGCGTTTGCTCCCAAACTTCTCCCACTTCACTTTGGATGTATTTGTGAGGATTGAATCTAGCCAGTTTTCCAAAACCATGATTTTTGTTTTTCACCCCACACACCACCAAGTCACATAATGAAGCCAAAACACCAAAATCATGGAACTTGGCTTTGCACCAACCATGCCAAGATCAATTCTTTTTGCTCCCAAACTTTTCCCACATCACTTTTGAGCCATTTGTGAGGATTGAGTCCAGCAAGTTTTCCAAAACCATGATTTTCGTTTTTCACCCCACACACCACCAAGTTACAAAATCAAGCAAAAACACCAAAATCACGGAACTTGATTTTGCACCAACCATGCCAAGACCAATTCCTTTTGCTCCTAAACTTCTCCCATATCACTTTGGAGGCATTTGTGAGGATTGAGTCCAGCCAGTTTTCCAAAACCATGATTTTCGTTTTTCACCCCACACACCACCAAGTCAAAAAATCAAGCCAAAATACCAAAATCATGCACTTGGCTATGCACCAACCATGCCAAGAACAATTGTGTTTGCTCCCAAACTTCTCCCACTTCACTTTGGAGGTATTTGTGAGGATTGAATCCAGCCAGTTTTCCAAAACCATGATTTTTGTTTTTCACCCCACACACCACCAAGTCACAAAATCAAGCCAAAACACCAAAATCATGGAACTTGGCTTTGCACCAACCATACCAAGATCAATTCCGTTTGCTCCCAAACTTCTCCCTCATGACTTTGGAGGCATTTGTGAGGATTGAGACCAGCAAGTTTTCGAAAACTATGATTTTCGTTTTTCACCCCGCACACCACCAAGTTACAAAGTCAAGCAAAAACACCAAAATCACGGAACCTGATTTTGCACCAACTATGCCAAGATCAATTCCTTTTGCTCCCAAACTTCTCCCACATGACTTTGGAGGCATTTGTGAGGATTGAGACCAGGCAGTTTTCCAAAACCATGATTTTCGTTTTCACCACACACACCACCAAGTCACAAAATCAAGCCAAAACAGCAAAATCATGGAACTTGGTAATGCACCAACCATGCCAAAACCAATTCCTTTTGCTCTCAAACTTTTCCCACATTACTTTGGTGGCATTTGTGCGGATTGAGTCCAGCCAGTCTTCCAAAACCATGATTTTCGTTTTTCACCCGACACACCACCAACTCACAAAATCAAGCCAAAATACCAAAATAATGCACTTGGTTATGCACCAACCATGCCAAGATCAATTGCGTTTGCTCCCAAACTTCTCCCACTTCGCTTTGGATGTATTTGTGAGGATTGAATCTAGCCAGTTTTCCAAAACCATGATTTTTGTTTTTCACCCCACACACCACCAAGTCACATAATGAAGCCAAAACACCAAAATCATGGAACTTGGCTTTGCACCAACCATGCCAAGATCAATTCTTGTTGCTCCCAAACTTCTCCCACATGACTTTGGAGCCATTTGTGAGGATTGAGTCCAGCAAGTTTTCCAAAACCATGATTTTCGTTTTTCACCCCTCACACCACCAAGTTACAAAATCAAGCAAAAACACCAAAATCACGGAACTTGATTTTGCACCAACCATGCCAAGATCAATTCCTTTTGCTCCTAAACTTCTCCCATAACACTTTGGAGGCATTTGTGAGGATTGAGTCCAGCCAGTTTTCCAAAACCATGATTTTCGTTTTTCACCCCACACACCACCAAGTCAAAAAATCAAGCCAAAATACCAAAATCATGCACTTGGCTATGCACCAACCATGCCAAGATCAATTGCGTTTGCTCCCAAACTTCTCCCACTTCACTTTGGAGGTATTTGTGAGGATTGAATCCTGCCAGTTTTCCAAAACCATGATTTTCGTTTTTCACCCCATAGACCACCATGTTACAAAATCAAGCAAAAACACCAAAATCACGGAACTTGATTTTGCACCAACCATGCCAATATCAATTCCTTTTGCTCCCAAACTTCTCCCATATCACTTTGGAGGCATTTGTGAGGATTGAGTCCAGCCATTTTTCCAAAACCATGATTTTCGTTTTCACCCCACATACCACCAAGTCTGAAAATCAAGCCAAAACAGCAAAATCATGGAACTTGGCAATGCACCAACCATGCCAAAATAAATTCCTTTTGCTTTCAAACTTTTCTTACATTACTTTGGAGGCATTTGTGAAGATTGAGTCCATCCAGTTTTCCAAAGCCATGATTTTCGCTTTTCATCCCACACACCACCAAGTCACAAAATCAAGCCAAAATACCAAAATCATGCACTTGGCTATGCACCAACAATGCCAAAATCAATTTCGTTTGCTCCCGAACTTCTCCCACTTCACTTTGGAGGTATTTGTGAGGATTGAGTCCAGCCAGTTTTCCAAAACCATGATTTTTGTTTTTCACCCCACACACAACCAAGTCACAAAATCAAAACAAACCACAAACATCATGGAAATTGGCTTTGCACCAACAATGCCAAGATCAATTCCTTTTGATCCCAAACTTTTCCCACATCAGTTTGGAGGCATTTGTGAGGATTGAGTCCAGCCAGTTTTCCAAAACCATGATTATCGTTTTTCACCCAACACACCACCAAGTCACAAAATCAAGCCAAAACACCAAAATCGTGGAACTTGGTAATGCACCAACCATGCCAAAATCAATTCCTTTTGCTCTCAAAGTTTTCCCACATTACTTTGGAGGCATTTGTGAGGATTGAGTCCAGCTAGTTTTCCAAAACCATGATTTTCGGTTTTCACCCCACACACCACCAAGTCACAAAATCAAGCCAAAACACCAAAATCAGGGAACTTGGCTTTGCACCAACCATGCCAAGATCAATTCCTTTTGCTCCCAAACTTCTCCCACATCACTTTGCAGGCATTTGTGAGGATTTAGTCCATCCAGTTTTCCAAAACCATGATTTTCGTTTTTGATGAAGAAAAGATATGGAGGAAGAGGTCATTCACCTACACATTTAAAGTTCTTCCTTCTAGTCTTCTCAAAATTAAAAGAAGACATAAAATAAAGAGAGGATGAAATCTAAAGCCAAAGAAGTGTACAAGCTTTCAAGAATTGGCTTCAATTAAATATCTCTCTTTATAGTTTCTTTTGTTTAAATTTTTAAATAATGTAGAATAGTGTTTAGATAGGTGCTAAGACGGAAACCTAAAGAAACCTCTTTTGGTTACCATCTTTAGGCTTTAGTTTAGAATTTTCTAGAAGGTGACTCTTCATGAGTCACTATAGGTGTTAACTTAGGAGTCTTTTGGTTAGCTTGTGGTACAAGCTTTGTAAAACCATGACCGGCCCTTGCTCCTATAAATGAGGGCTTAGGTCCTTCATAATTCAGAATTGGAATTTGTAGTATCAAATTTCTCCCAAATTAATGATTGAGTATAGTGAGAACTTGTCTTCTCCTCCTCCTAGTCTCATCTTGAGAGCCTTGGTTCCCTCAAGTGGCGGCAATTCACACTTATCTTGAAGCATTCACACTTCAAGTGGCGTGTTCATCAACCAAGAACTATAACCACATAAGTCTTCTTTCTTCTCCATCTTCTCATTCCATTTTCGTGCCTATTTGAATTCCTAAACATGTCTTAGGTTCCTTTCCTGCTTTCAATTCGGTGTTCTTGCTTAGTTTCATATTTCAATCGGTTCATCTTCTTTCTTCCTTGATTTGTTCGGTGCATTTCAATTTCTAAGCAATTTAAACAGTTCATTTGCTTTCTTACCTCTTTTAATCGGTTCAATTGGCAAGAAATGGGTCTTCCATGTGAGCTTTGGTGTGTGGTGCAAGTTTTGGTGAGTTCTTGAAACATAGAACATTGATCCATTTCTATAAAAGTGCCTATTCAATCTCCAACTCAAGTTGATTCCATAAAATGTCAAAGAATCATCTATACCTTGCTATTGGAATCATATCATGTGGTATCATGAGTTTAGGTTTCTTGTTGTTTGTGTTTTGAGTTGTTTGTAGGCTCTTTAATTCAAGAACTTTCAATTCTTGTTGTTTTATTTTTGTTTTTAGGATAATTTTGAGTTTTTTTATTGTTTTCCTTTTGCTATTACATTGTGTTTGTGTCATTTTAATTTTTGAATCCATACAAGTTTTGTCATAGTCATGTTTTTCCAAGAATGTTATCAATTCCTTGTGTTCCTTTTATTGTAGTTTTTGTTTCTTGCTTTTAATGCAATTTTTTGAGTTTGTTTCTTTTTCCTTTGATGCATTTCCTTTTAGTTTTGGGTTCATACTAGTATTTTCGATCTATGCAAGTTCTTATACCTCATTTCTATTATGTCTTTGCTAGTTCTTAATTCTGTTTTTTCATTCCTATTAGGATTCCTCTGTTTTCTAGAAAATGTGCTAACTGTTTTGCCTTATTGCAATTGATTTACTTATTGGAATGTTCTGAAATTTTGGATTTGTGTTCGTCAAAGTGTTATAAAAGAGTAGAAAAAAAGAAGTACTTCAAAATTCAAAGTACAAAAAAAAAAATGATAAATAAAAAACAAACAATGTGTAATTCTGCCAAAAAAAATACGGTAATCTGGCAGTGATTTTAGAAAATTTATCTCAATTAATTGGCTTACTGTTTTTGAGTAATTCGAGTGCCATTGTTGAGTTAAGATCTTGAACTTTCTGTGGTTACAATTTCATAATCCAGTTCGCTTTATATCATTCTAGATAAATCGGTGAACATCAAGCACAGTTTGCACAAATTTTTTTTCCAGTAGTTCTGTTTTTGTTTTCTTCATCTACTCTAGTGCTTTTCTTTAGGTTTCTTTTGTGTGCCTTCTTTTTCATTGAGTACTTTATTTTCTTGCTTCTCTTTTCTTCATTAGTCTTTGAGTTTTTCATGCATCTTGTATTCCTTTTGTTATATCCTTTTCTTGTTTATACCTTTTCTTATTTGTCTTTTATTGTTTCTTTGGTTTTGTGGTGATTAGCTTTGAGATTGTGTGCTCTTGCTTTGACATCTTTCATTTGAGGTTACTAAAGGCCTCAAGTTCAGATTGGTAAAGGGCAGTGTTCCGGCCGGTTGACCTGGGTCGTCTTTATGCGCGGCTTGTCCTAACGAGCTAGGGCACCTTCGTTCTGCCTCGTCTGTGAGTACCTGAAAAAAGAAGAACAAAGGGGCGCCCTCGCGGCCGTTTGCACTCCGACGATCAAGTCAGCAAGCCATAAACACCAAAGTAACTAGAAACTGTATAATAATCTCAATGACTGAAACTGTGTGGCTAAAATTGTGTTGCCCTAATTGCCTTGTGCTCTCAGCGGATGCGCCGTCAAGAATAAATAGGGTTTGTGCTCTGTATGTGATGGCATTTTCATGAAGTTCTTCTTGAATCAATGTAGAGTATGGGGCGGAAGCAATGAATGAGAGTGAGCAAGATCCTCCTAAGAGTGGTGTTGATCTTGTAGGTGCATGATAAGTGCGGGTATTGAGTGGTTCGGCCAGCTCAAGGGAAAAGATGAAGGAATTGAAGTTTAGAGCCTAGGATTCTAGGGAGAAGCAAAGTTGAGCACAAATTGGCAGCATAACTTTACTCACAATAAACTTCCAAAATACATGAGATAGCCTCCCTATTTATAGGCTATTTGGGACGTAAAACCTAAGCTAATACATAATGAAATGTAAACCAAATGAAATGCAAGCCTAGGCCATGTGCCATGACCGGTCACACCTAGCAAAGTTCTAGAATGTTTCATTCAAAGGTGCTTTCTACACTACCCTATCTACTAAGTACCCCTATTGGGCCTTGATGCAACATATACAAGGCTTTCTCTCTACCATCCGTGGCTTCATCAATTTGTGCTTGTACATGCTTCGCCATTGATCTTGTGAGGGGACCTAGACGGTCTAGTTCCACACCTAGATGCTCCATAGGTAGCTTCCCTTCTTCACGGCCTAGACGCTCATTCCTTGGAGCTAGACGCTCTCCTTGGTCTAGACGCTCTTCATGGTGTGGGCTTTGGCTCCCATGGCTAGATGTGCTTGGCCCTCCTCCATCAGTATGTCTATCTGAGAACTAGGTTAAAACTCGTGTAACTGTGAAAAGCGTACCTTACTAGGGCTCTTCGTGCCCTTTATATAGGTGAAAACTAGGGTTCACCTTTGCGCTGCTACTATTATCTAGGGTTCCTCGGAGAAGGTCCTTGCGCCGCTATCTTCAGGATGTTAGCGTATCCGGCCCATGGGCTTCCCTTATCTGGAGTGCAATGTATAATCTTGTGGCCACTTGGGCTCTAACTTGAGTGCTGTATCTCTCGCGCCATCATACTTCGTGGGTGCCTCTTTCACTCGATCATTTATTCTGTGCGGAGGGTCCCACAGTGCCGCCACCCAACTTTAGGGCGATGTCTTACTTTGGGGCGATGTCTACACTCGGCGACGTCTTACTTCTGCGCGATGCTTCTCTTGGGCGATGATCCATCTTGGCGGTGACACATCTCGGCGATAACCGATTATTTATACTGCAGAACGCCGCTTCTACATACGGCGACTACGTTGACTTCTTGACCACCTACCTTTCTCTTGTCCACGTCATCACACCCGATGACCTGGTCGGTACAGGGAGCATTCTTTCTTTGGAGTGTTTTAAGTGACACTTCACTTCGGCATTTGTTCTAAATTTTGTGTTTGCTAACATTGTTTTTTTTTTCCTAATATTTGTGTGCTATTTTGTTTGCTGTTTTCTTTTATAAATGGCTTCATATTCCAGCAGTGATTCTTCCAAACAACATTCTCCTAGCAAAACTTCTTTTCTCGTTGAATTAAAAATGGCAAACCGAACCATTAATCTCAAAGATGAAGCTATAAGAAAGTTGGAGGAAAGATTACAAAGACTTGAAATGAAGAAACCTAGGTCCTCTAATTCTATCAATGAAAAGCGTCATTCTCCTAGACTTTCATCTAGAGGTTCTTCCAATGATCATGGCCGTGAAGAGGAACATAGAAGAAGGAGACATCATCACCATTTTCATGGATATAGACCTCACGCTCATGGAGAAAGACATAACCGTGAAGATGCCTATCACCAAGAAGCCAAGCCTAAAATTTCTTTTATAAAAGTTCCTAGTTTTAGTGGTGATAGTGATCGTAATGTGTACTTAGATTGGGAGGCTAAATGTGAACAAATCTTTGATGTCCATGAGGTCCATGAAGACCACAAAGTTATGATAACCTCCTTAGAATTCATTGATTATGCCATGAAATGGTGGCATAGTGTTGTAAAGGACATTATCTATAACAAGGGTCGTCCCGTAGACTCTTGGAACACTTTAAAGCAACGCATGCGCCTTAGATTTGTGCCACCACACTTTAGGAAAGACCTCATGTTGAAGCTCCAACGGTTTCAACAAGGCGCGCTATGTGTGGATTCTTATTACAAAGTATTAAAAACGCTTTTGCTTAAGGTAGATATGCATGAGAGTGAGGAAGCTATGATAGCTAGGTTTGTGAATGGTCTAAGGAAGGATATTCAAGATATTTTTGAGCTTCAAGAGTATTCATCATTGGGTTCTTTGGTTCATCTTGCAGTGATGGTGGAAGCTCAACTTGCAAAGAAAAATGCTTTTAAAAATGCTCCTAATGATGGTTACTACAACAATTCTTGGAAAAAAAAAATTCTTTTTCAAAATTTCCTTCTAAAGATTCTTCTTTCAAACCTAAGGAATCTAAGCCTTCTACTTCTATTCCTAAATCTCCAATTAAATCGTCTAGTAAGAAATGCTTTAAGTGTATGGGTTATAGTCACATTGCGGCTAATTGTCCTTCTAAGAGGAATATGTTTGTGCATAATGGCATTGTGATGAGTGAGCATGATTCGGATTCAACTAGGCATTCTTCACATTCTAGATCATCTAGTGAGCATGTGAGTGAGAGTCAACTTGAAGGAGATTTGTTGGTTGTGAGAAGACTTCTTGGACAAGTTTTACAACCTTTTGATGAAAGTCAAAGGGAAAATATTTTTCATACAAGATGTCTTTTTCAAAACAACATTTGTTCTTTAATAGTGGATGGGGGAAGTTGTGCTAATGTGGCTAGTACAAGAGTAGTAGATAAGCTTGGATTGCCTACTATCTCTCATACAAAGCCCTACAAATTACAATGGCTTAGTGAAGTAGGCGAAATCATTGTGAATAAGCAAGTCCTCATTCATTTCTCTATTGGAAAATACAAGGATGAGGTATTATGTGATGTTGTGCCCATGGTAGCAACACATGTTCTTTTGGGAAGGCCTTGGCAATATGATAGAAAAGTTTTTCATGATGGTTTTACCAATAAACTTTCTTTTGATTTCCATGGTCACAAGGTCATTTTAAAATCTCTCTCTCCTAGAGAAGTTCATGAGGACCAAATTCTTATGAAAAAAAAGAGGGAGAGTGAAAAAGAAAAGAGTCATAAGCATTCGCTCTTCATTTCTAGGCATGAGGTCCAAAGGGATATAGTGGCTCACAATCCTATCTTCTTAGTTATTCCTAGACCTCTTAAGTTAGAACCACTTGTAGATAGTCCTCATTGTTTGGATAATTTGGTAAAGGAGTTTCAAGATGTGTTTCAAGATCCTCCAAAAGGCCTTCCACCTTTGAGAGGGATTGAGCACCAAATTGATTTAATTCTGGGCTCTTCTTTACCCAATCGTCCGGCCTATAAGACAAATCCAAGTGAGACTAAGGAAATTCGCCAACAAGTTAATGATTTAATTGCTAAAGGTTGGGTTCAAGATAGCATGAGCCCTTGTGCTATGCCTATTATCCTTGTCCCTAAGAAAGATGGCACATGGAGGATGTGTTTGGATTGTAGGGCAGTAAATAACATCACAATTAAGTATAGGCATCCCATACCTAGGCTTGATGATTTGTTGGATGAATTGCATGGTTCAAAATTTTTTACAAAGATTGATCTTAAAAGTGGCTACAATCAAATCCGTAAAAAACCGGGTGATGAATGGAAAATGGCTTTTAAGACCAACTTTGGTTTATATGAGTGGTTGGTTATGCCTTTTGGCTTAACTAATGCTCCTAGTACTTTCATGCGCCTCATGCATCATGTTTTAAGACCATTTATTGGCAAGTTTGTTGTTGTTTATTTTTATGATATACTCACATTAGACAAGTCTTGGAAACCCTTAGGAAGGAACCTTTGTATGCTAACCTTGCTAAATGTATGTTAGACAAGTCTTGGAAACCCTTAGGAAGGAACCTTTGTATGCTAACCTTGCTAAATGTATGTTAGACAGGTCTTGGAAACCCTTAGGAAGGAACCTTTGTATACTAACCTTGCTAAATGTATGTTTGCTCTTGATCATATAGAATTCCTAGGGTTTGTTGTGAGTAGTAAAGGGGTCCATCTGGATCAAGCTAAGGTTGTGGCCATTAAAAATTGGCCTACACCTACAAATGTGAAGGAGGTCCGAAGTTTTCATGGTCTTGCTTCTTTTTATAGAATATTTGTACCCAACATCGGTACCATAGCTGCACCTCTCAATGATATAGTGAAAAAGGATGTGGGTTTTAAATGGGGAGAAGCACAACATAATGTTTTTGATGTTTTGAAAGAAAAATTGACTAATGCTCCCATCGTAGCCCTTCCTAATTTCGCTAAAACATTTGAGATTGAGTGTGATGCTTCAAGTATAGGTATTGGGGCTGTTCTCCTTCAAGAGGGCCACCCCATAGCTTATTTTAGTGAGAAATTGAAAGGAAGTCATCTCATGAAGTTCTTCTTGAATCAAAGTAGAGCAAAGGGGCGGAAGCAATGGATGAGGTGAGCAAGATCCTCCTAAGAGTGGTGTTGATCTTGTAGGTGCATGTTAAGTGTGGGTATTGGGTGGTTCGGCCAGCCCAAGGGAAAAGATGAAGGAATTGAAGTTTAGAGCCTAGGATTCTAGGGAGAAGCAAAGTTTGGCACAAAATGGCAGCATAACTTTACTCACAATAAACTTGAAAATACAAGGTGTAGGCTCCTCCTTTTATAGGCTAAGGAGGACTATAATGCAACCCTAATGCTAGCCAAATGAAATGTAAATGTGAAGCACATGGGTGCACAAATGAGCACATGGGGAGGGGTGTGTCTAGTTTTTATGCTCACCCCCTCCATGGTCTTTCTAGAATGTTGACACAAATATGCTTTCTACACTACTCTAATTACTAAGCACCCCTAATGGGCCTTTATGTAACAATTACAAAGGTCTTCTCTTCCCAAAACCGTAGCTTTGACCCATGTGTATGTGAAGCTAGACAGTCTAGAAGGAATCCTCATCATGGCCTAGACGCTCCCTATGTAGCCGCTCCTCATCATGGCCTAGACGCTCCTCTTCATGGGCTAGACGCTCCTTTTTGAGTCTAGACGCTCCTCATCATAGGCTAGACCGTCTAGTCTTGGAGGCTTGGCTTTCATCGTGTGGTGAGCTTGGGCCCTCCCCCATGATCCCCTCCCTCTTGAAAAGGATTTGTCCTCAAATCCAAAGCTTTTGCTTTTGAGGGGGCTTGTTGTGGCTGGATGGTGTCCATCATCTCCTCCTTCGGGAAAAGATCTATCCTCAGATTTGCTAACTTGATCTCGGATAGCAGCCTCTTGCTTCGTCAAGGTGTGTCCTCCCGGATCAAATATCAACCTATGAGAATCTTGAAACAAAGCAAAGGAGTTAGAGTGAGTATTTAGAGAACAATTAATTGTGTGAAGTTGCCATCTTTGTTTTTCTCTTGTTTTGGTCAACTTCTCACATTGCTTCCCTTTTGATGGTTGTAGGTGCCTTCTAATCCTCTTATGTTTTCTAAAATTTCCAAAAGTAGTTACTTTTTCCTTAGGCATAATCCCTTTAGGAAATGGTGACAACTTTAAAAAGGCAAGAGGACTATGTTCACGTACAACTTCAAATGGAGAGATATGAGTAATCTTGTGGACTACTCCATTGTATGCATGCATAAAAGGAAAAGGATTCTTATCCCAAGAATTGTGGGTGTCCCTCATGATTTCGTGAAGCATAGAAGGGAGAGCTATGTTTTCAAATTTTGGAGCTCTATCCCTTATTTTTGAAAATAAATCATGGAGGCTTGTCACTTTTCTTAAGAAGAGTTTATCCACTTCCATGAAGAAAGAATCAAGACCTTTTGTCGTCCTAGGAAGCTCTAATTTCAAATGTGTGTCTTCCCATGGATCTTTTACAAAAGGTGAAGGAGTATAGAGTTCTTGGGACATTGCCTTAGGTGTAGTTTGAAAACAAGAGTTATACCTAATGTAATGTCTTTGAACTTCTTTTTTCATGGGTGACAAAAGTTTTCCTCTTAAAAGCTCTAGAGTTTTATCAACTCTCATTTGTCCCATGAGTTCTCCTTCCTGTAGACTTTTTCTCTTATGTGCAAAGAGACTCTCGTTGGTACAACCATTATTTATGAAAATTTGTACATTTTGCAATGGTTGTCTCAATAAGACATGGCAAGTCGTTCTAGGCACTACTTCATACAAAAATTGGTAGGTGCTTATAGATAACTTGTCATTCTTCTGGGGATATCTTAACACATTTGAGAAATAGTCTTGATCTATGCAAGCTTCTTTTAAAGACTTTTCTTTTGTGCTCATGCTTGCAAGTGTTCCTTTACAATAGGAAAGGCTAGGTTGTTCAATAAGAAGCATGTTTGTAAAGGTAGTTTCATTGTGATTGACTTGTTGAATGACCTTGTGGGAAGGAACACTATTCTCCCACGCCTTTTGTTTCCCAAAATTTTTTTCTTTTTCTATTTTTTCTTCATCCCTTTTGTGTTTCATTTGTATTTGGTCTTTTACCACTTGGGAATGTGGTAAAGGACTAAGTACAAACTTTTTATACTTATGGGTGAAGGAAATTTCGTTAGTGAGACCATCATGCAAGGTTTTCTTATCAAATTGCCATGGTCTCCCTAATAAAATATGGCAAGCTTCCATAGGTACTACATCACATAAAACCTTATCTTTGTAGTTCCCTATGGAAAACTTGATTTCCACTTGCTTGTCTACATGTAGTTCCCCATTTTCATTAAGCCATTGAAGTTTATAAGGTTTTGGGTGAGGAACTACTTGTAGCTTAAGCTTCTCAACCATCCTAGCACTACAACTATTGCAACTAGATCCACTATCCACAATGAGAGAGCATATGTTTTCTAAAACATTGCATCTTGTATGAAATATGTTCTCTCTTTGTGTTTCAATGGATGTGCTAGGGTGATTGTTGAGGGTTCTCCTAATCATAAGCAATTCTTCCTCTAGTGGAGCTACCCTCTCATCCTCTCCCCCCTCCTCTCTCTCACTAGGCTCATCCTCGCCACTAGTGTACTCGTCTACACCCTTAAGAAACAAAGTCCTTTGGTTTGGGCATTGTGCTTGCACATGCCCTCTTCCATAGCACTTGAAACGCTTGACATCTCTAGCTCGGATGGGTGGGGTGGAGGTTTCTTTGGTAAAAGGTTTGGTAGGTTCTTTTGGTTTTTCTTTGGATGTACTACCCTCCCTTCTAAACTCTTTCTTGGGATAAAAGTTAGAGTAAGGGCTCACCTTTTGACTTGATGTTTTGCGTAAAAGTTGTTGCTCAACTTTAATGCAAAGTTGAACCAAATCATTCAAGTCTTGATAAGGTAAGAGCTCCACTCTATCTCTTATCTCAAGTGATAGGCGACTAAGGAACCTAGCTATTGTGGTATCCTCCTCTTCTCTAATGGAGGCTCTCATCATGTAGAGCTCCATTTTTTGTCTATACTCTTCCACACTCATGTTTCTTTGTTGGAGTCTTTGGAGCTTGTCCATCAACTCCCTATGGTAGTAGGAAGGTATGTGTCGGCGTCTTAGGGCTCCCCTAAGGTCATTCCAATATGTAATGGGAGGTTCCCTATGAAGACGCCTTTCTCTTTCGAGAGAGGTCCACCAATACATGGCGTTCCCTTGGAAACTAAGGGCGGCTAAGGGTACTTTACGTTCCTCACTTACCCTATGGCAAGCAAAGAGTTGTTCTACCTTCATTTCCCAATCTAGATGTATTTCTACATTTTCTTTTCCATGAAAATGGGGTAGGTCTACTCTAGTTTCCCTTGGCACCTCTTGCTCCCTTTGCCTATTCCTTCTAGGGGGTGATTGGTAATAATCATTAAGTCGAAGGCTTCCCTCCTCTAGAGTCTCATTACTCCTAGATGCATGAGTATGAGTTTGTTTTGATTTTTGTGATTTTTGTGATTTCTCTTCTTGAGCTTTAGCCAACTCATTGATTTTGTTCTCATTCTCCAATTGTCTAAAACAAATTAGTTGTACCGCTTGTGATACTTCTTTCAAAAGAGTTTTCAAAGATTTTACTTCACTTTCAATAGACTTTGGAGAGTGAGAAGAAGAAGACATGGCTAAAAACTTTGTGTATATAGGTGTTTTACTTTGAGAAAGTTTAGGAAAGTTAAAGAAGGTAGTTTTCCAGGTAAGGGAGGTGAGTCACAAAGGACTACTTAAATACCAAGCCATTTCCTTGCCAAAAACTATCCTCCAAAATCTTCACACAAGACTTTCTCTTAGTGAAACACTTAGAACACCAATAAGTTGAGAAATAAATGCAAGAAAACAATGTAAGCTATCTATTCAACAAAAACTAGTCGGTTTAACACAAATTTAAACAAAACTAACCATGCAAAGCGTCAATACTAGAGCAATAGAAAAGCAAATACAAACAAGTAACAATTACTAAACAAGAATGCTATACTATTCGGCCCTAGGTAAGGCTTCTTGGACACTTGGAGCCCTTGAAGACACACTCACCGTCTAAAACGTAATTAAAAGGGTAATTAACAATAAACAAAGTTGCAAAGGAATTAAGAAAACTCCCTTTGTTGATCCTCTTTTTGGTTAGTGCACTTCCTTGTTGTCTATGCTTGTTGATCCTCCAAGTGTTTGTAGTGTTTTTCAAGAATGCTTGTTTCGGCTTTGGCTTTGTCTTCTCCTTAGAATGATGGTCTTAATTCTCCAATTTCCAGCACCTATCAAAGGGCTAAACCTTAACCAAGTCAAGTTTCAATTCACATAAGCACCAAAGGAGAGAAGAAATTCCAGCACCCAAATTAGAGGTCAAAGAACAAAAGCAAGAAACAATTAAATTGAATAAAACAGTACCACCAAAAGGATTTAGATTATGACAACTAGAAAGAGAGTCAAGAAATTAAAGCAAACAAATAAAAGGTACTCAATTAAAGGTTGGCACACAAAAGAATTCCTAAAGAAAGGTCCTAGATTAGATGACCAAATAAAAAAAAACAGCACCACTGGAAAATGTTGTGGGCTAGAAACGTGTTTGTTCCCCAATTTATGCTGAGCTGTATTTTTAAAATTTGACTATGAAATTTGATATGCAAGATATTCAGGATCTTATCTAAAATCTGGCTTTGGAATCACTCAAAACGCATGCACCATTTTGTTTTAATAAATTTTGCAATTTTGGTGTTCAGTTAGGCCAGCTGGAGCGCCTCAGATTTGCACTCTGATTTTAAAAGATTTATCATTTTTTTTCTGTTGCTTCTTTTGATCTAATTCTTTTTTTGTCCTTTCTATAAGACTTTAAACTTGCATATTCCAGAGAATCAAAATTTTCCTATGAGTGGAAATATTTTTCTGGATCAAAACAGCCAAAACAGAGAAAGTGAAAACAGGAGAATCTGAAAACTGGAAACAAAAACAGCAAGATACCAAAGTTTAGACACAATGGAAATTTGTGAAATAGAATTGTGTAGGAACTAAACACAATATGAACTCAAACTAAAATTAAAAAGGCACCAAAAGATCAAAGAACAGCAGATTCAAGCAATTAAAGAGACCCAAAATCAAGAAACAATCAAGCCAAATAAAAGGACTACTATGAATTGTTGACAATATGGATGAACATGACTTGACAAAACATGTATAGATTCAGAAAATTAAAGACTCAAAGCATAATATGAACCAAATAATGAAAGCAATAAAGACTCAAAAGCCTAAAAGAAAATAGCAACTCAAAGGTGTATGGAATCCTATCACAAATTGCACAATAACTTGTTCAAGATCAATTGAACAAGAGTGCTTCGGTTGGATCTTCCACAAAGCACACCAAACAAATTAAAATGTAAAAAAAAGCAAGACAAGTATGGAAATTAAATGACAATATGAAATAAAGAAGAACTAAAATTGAAAAGACCAAGAGTTACTCATCTTGAAGAACCAAAGCTCATGATACCAAATGATGGCATTTTCATGAAGTTCTTCTTGAATCAAAGTAGAGCAGAGGGGCGGAAGCAATGGATGAGGTGAGCAAGATCCTCCTAAGAGTGGTGTTGATCTTATAGGTGCATGTTAAGTGTGGGTATTGGGTGGTTCGGCCAGCCCAAGGGAAAAGATGAAGGAATTGAAGTTTAGAGCCTAGGATTCTAGGGAGAAGCAAAGTTTGGCACAAAATGGCAGCATAACTTTACTCACAATAAACTTGAAAATACAAGGTATAGGCTCCTCCTTTTATAGGCTAAGGAGGACCATAATGCAACCCTAATGCTAGCCAAATGAAATGTAAATGTGAAGCACATGGGTGCACAAATGAGCACATGGGGAGGGGTGTGTCTAGTTTTTATGCTCACCCCCTCCATGGTCTTTCTAGAATGTTGACACAAATATGCTTTCTACACTACTCTAATTACTAAGCACCCCTAATGGGCCTTTATGTAACAATTACAAAGGTCTTCTCTTCCCAAAACCGTAGCTTTGACCCATGTGTATGTGAAGCTAGACGGTCTAGAAGGAATCCTCATCATGGCCTAGACGCTCCTTATGTAGCCGCTCCTCATCATGGCCTAGACGCTCCTCTTCATGGGCTAGACGCTCCTTTTTTAGTCTAAACGCTCCTCATCATAGGCTAGACCGTCTAGTCTTGGAGGTTTGGCTTTCATCGTGTGGTGAGCTTGGGCCCTCCCCCATCAGTTTTCATGGTCTTGCTTCTTTTTATAGAATATTTGTACCCAACTTCGGTACCATAGCTGCACCTCTCAATGATATAGTGAAAAAGGATGTGGTTTTTAAATGGGGAGAAGCACAACATATTGCTTTTGATGTTTTGAAAGAAAAATTGACTAATGCTCCCATCGTAGCCCTTCCTAATTTCGCTAAAACATTTGAGATTGAGTGTGATGCTTCAAGTATAGGTATTGAGGCTGTTCTCCTTCAAGAGGGCCACCCCATAGCTTATTTTATTGAGAAATTGAAAGGAAGTCATCTCAACTATTCCACTTATGATAAGGAATTGTATGCACTTGTTAGAGTTTTGTTTACTTGGCAACATTATCTTTTTCCTAAAGAGTTTGTGATTCATAGTGATCATGAATCTCTTAAATATTTGAAAAGCCAAAACAAACTTAACAAGAGGCATGCTAAGTGGGTGGAATTCCTTGAGCAATTTCCTTATGTGATCAAGCATATGCAAGGCAAAAATAATGTTGTGGCCGATGCACTTTCTAGACGCTATGCCTTGCTAAATCTTTTGGGTTCTCAATTTCTTGGCTTTGATCACATTAAGGATCTTTATCATGATGACTTTGATTTTTCTCTTATCTATCAAGAGTGTATCAAAGGAGGACACAAAGTTTTTTTATCCAAGATGGCTTTCTTTTTAAAGGAAAACGTCTTTGTGTTCCTCAAAGCTCCATTACATCATCTCTTGTTAGAGAAGCACATGAGGGAGGATTAATGGGTCACTTTGGGGTTGCAAAAACTTTGGATGTGTTGCATGAACATTTCTATTGCCCACATATGCATAAACATGTTCATAGTTTGTGTGAAAAATGCATACCTTGCCGCAAAGGTAAATCTAGATTGCATCCCCATGGTTTATATACTCCTCTCCCTATCCCTTCAATGCCTTGGGTTGACATTTCTATGGATTTCATCTTAGGATTACCCAAGACATCAAAGGGAAAGGATTCCATTTTTGTGGTAGTGGATCGTTTTTCAAAGATGGCTCACTTTATTCCTTGCCACAAAGTGGATGATGCATGTCATATTGCAAACCTCTTCTTTCGAGAAGTGGTTCGTTTGCATGGTATTCCTAGAACTATTGTGTCCGATAGGGATTCCAAGTTCTTGAGTCACTTTTGGAAGACCTTGTGCAGTAAGCTTGGTACTAACCTTTTATTTTCTACCACTTGTCACCCACAAACCGATGGTGATGGAGATCAAGCTCAAGTGGACATGGAGGCCAATCATCAAGAGCAATAAGAGGTTGAGGCTCAAGTGGAGGACGCCCATGGAGGTCAAAGCCCACCTCAAAGGCTTACAAGAAGCATGTTCAAAGCTTTAGGAGCTAATGGACGATTATTTTCTCTTTTTGTAATTTCTTTGTGTGAAGGTGCTTACGAGGGAAACATTAGAAACCTCTTTTGTTAAAGCATCTTTAGGTCCTTAGTTAGGAGTATTAAGGGGGGGTGCGTTAGTAGATAGGTGTAGGAGTAACTAGGGAGGTGCCAAAGTGAGAGAGAAGGTCACACCTTCTTCATGACCATAGTTGGCGCCACTTTCATTAGCTTTTGGGGGGAATTTTGAATTTAATTTGCCTTGCATTTCAGCACCTTTAGGCTATAAATTAAGGTGCTACCCTTGTACATTTCAGATTTGAATATTGATTAGAGAAACTATACTCAATTTTTGAGAGAGCATTGGAGAGCTTTGTGCCTTCTTCCCTAGTCTTATCTTGATGGTTCAATGGTTACCTCAAGTGGCGGCTTGCACACTTATCTTGGAGTCTCCATCCTCCTAGTGGCGTGATCATCCAACCATTCCTCCATCTTCATGAGCTTTCTCTTCTCCTTCCTTCCTTCTCTTTTAATTGTTCATGTCTTAGCTTGTTTCTCTTGAATTTTCTGTTCGGCAGTTTCAATTCTTATGTGTTTTGGTTCGGTCCTTGTGCTTCCTTGCTGTTCTATGTTGTTTCTTCTTCATTTCTAGTCTTTATGTGCGGTTCAATTCAGTTCTATGCCATTTTGTTCGGTGCAATTGATTTTACTTCCATTTTAATTGGTTCAATTTGACAATAATTGGAATTTCCCTATGAGTTTGTGTTTTGGTACTAGTATTGGTGAGTTCTTGTTCATAGAACCTTGATCCAATTCTATGATAAAGTGCCTATCTCATAACCAACTAAAGATGATTCCTAAGAATGTCAAGAATCATTCAAAGTGTGCTAGTCGAATCATATCAGATGGTCAAACTGAAGTGGTAAATAGAACTTTGGGACAAATGTTGCGATGCTTTATTTTCGGGAATCCTAGAGTGTGGGAGAATTTAGATGTTGAATTTGCTTATAATCGTGTAGTAAATTCTACCACCTCACATTCTCTTTTTGAGGTTGTCTATGGGTTTAATCCCATAACACCTCTTGATCTTCTTCCTATTCCCATACTTGATGATGTCTTGTGCAAAGATGGGGATGAAAAGGCTTCTTTTGTGAAAAATTTGCATAAAGACATCAAGTTGAGAATTGAGAAGAAGGTTGGCATGTATGCTGAACTTGCCAATAAAAGGAGAAAAACATTGTTATTTGATGAAGGTGATTGAGTTTGGCTTCACTTGAGGAAAGATCGTTTTCCTACTCAAAGGAAGTCCAAACTAATGCCTCGTGGTGATGGACCTTTTCAAGTCCTAAAGAGGATTAATGACATTGCTTATGAGTTAGATATGCCTGATACATACCTTGGTAGTCATACATTTAATATCAGTGACCTAACTCCCTTTTTTGTAGGTCTCCAAAATTCGTTGTCGAATTCTCTCCAAATCGGGGAGTATGATGGAGATCAAGCTCAAAAGGAAATAGAGGTCGAAGATCAATGACAAAAGGAGGAAGAGGCCGAAGTTGAAGAAGCTCAAGGAGACACTACCTTACCTCAAAGGCTTACAAGGAGCAAGTTTAAGGAATTCGGAATAGTGGTAGATTGTTTTCTCTTTTTATAGTGTCTCTTGTATAAAGAGTGGAATGTTTAAATACATAGTCTTTAGGAAGCTGCTTAGAAGGAAACATTAGACACCTCTTTTGTAAAGCATCTTTAGGCTATAGCTTAGAAAATTCTAGAAGCTTAGGAGTTAGCTTAAAAGAGGCGTTAGCTTAGGAGACTCTTGAGTAGCTTAGGATACAAGCTTTGTAAAGCTAATGACCGGCCCTTGGTCCTATAAAAGGATGGCTGGGGTCGTTCATAATTCAGAATTAGAATTTGTAGTATCAAAACTCTCCCAAATTGGTGATTGAGTGTAGTGAGAACTTGTCTTCTCCTCTTCCTAGTCACATTTTGAGAGCCTTGCTTCCCTCAAGTGGCGCAATTCACACTTATCTTGGAGCCTTCACACTTCAAGTGGCGTGTTCATCAACCAAGAACTACAACCACATAAGTCTTCTTTCTTCTCCATCTTCTCATTCCATTTTCGTGCCTATTTGAATTCATAAACATGTCTTAGGTTCCTTTCTTGCTTTCTATTCGGTGTTCTTGCTTAAGTTTCATGTGTTGTTTGGTTCATATTCTCTTTTGCTGGATTCAATTGGTTCTTCTTCATTTCCTATTGATTTGTTCGGTGCATTTAAATTTCTAAGCAATTTAAACGGTTCATTTGCTTTCTTACCTCTTTTATTCGGTTCAATATACAAGAAATGGGTCTTCTATGTGATCTTTGGTGTTTGGCGCAAGTTTTGGTGAGTTCTTGAAACATAGAACATTGATCCATTTGTATAAAAGTGCCTATTCAATCTCCAACTCAAATTGATTCCATAAAATGTAAAAGAATCATCTATATTTTGCTATTGGAATCATATCACACACCAAGATCAATTACATTTGCTCTCAAACTTCTCCCACATGACTTTGGAGGCATCTATGAGGATTGAGTCCAGCCAGTTTTGCAAAACCATGATTTTCGTTTTTCACCCAACACACCACCAAGTCACAAAATCAAGCCAAAACACCCAAATCATGGAACTTGGCTTTGCACCAACCATGCCAAGATCAATTCCTTTTGCTCCCAAACTTCTCCCACATCACTTTGGAGGCATTTGTGAGGTTTGAGTCCAGCCAGTTTCCCAAAACCATGATTTTTCGTTTTTCACCCAACATTCCACCGTTATCGTGGGGGACTCTGCCCCGAACTTGCTTTCAACCAACCACGAGGAACTAGCTCGCGGGAGGTCAACTTTGACCCACTGCCTCACATTTAACTAGTTAAGTGTGGAGGAAGGGGTGACGATGTGTGACACCCAGACAGGCGTGCACTTAGCCTAATGGCTTTGGGCGCAACTTGCGTTCAAAGACTCGATGGTTCACGGGATTTTGCAATTCACACCAAGTCTCGCATTTCCCTACGTTCTTCATCGATGCAAGAGTCGAGATATCCGTTGCCGAGAGTCATTTTACATAACATGTCATCGTGAAGGCGCCCGCGGGACATGTCCCCTGTTTGCCTCACCTAACAGCTTCGTTTTCCTTGGCGCGTAAAATGCCGAGGTTAATTTTTGTCAGGAGACACGGGTTTGCGACCGGATGCACAAGGCATCAAGATGCCCACCCCCACACTCGACAACGCACCTGGTAGTGGGAGCACTTGCGTGCCCCCACTGGCCTTGCGCGTTGTTGTGTGTTTGGTACGTATTCGGGGGTGGAATTGTTTGAGGCATCGACAATGATCCTTCTGCAGGTTTACCTATAGAAACCTTGTTACGACTTCTTCTTCCTCTAAATGATAAGGTTTAGTGGACTACTCACCACATCGCGGGTAGCGAACCGCCCACGTCGCCGCAATCCGAACACTTCAACGGACCATTCAATCGGTAGGAGCGACGGGCGGTGTGTACAAAGGGCAGGGACGAAGTCAACGTGAGCTGATGACCCGCGGGACACGTCCCCTGTTTGCCTCACCTAACAGCTTCGTTCTCCTTGGTGCGTAAAACGCCGAAGTAAGTTTTTGTCGGGAGACACGGGTTAGCGACCGGATGCACAAGGCATCAAGACGCCCACCCCCGCTCTCGACAACGCACCTGGTAGTGGGAGCACATGCGTGCTCCCACTGGCCTTGCGCGTTGTTGTGTGTTTGGTACGTATTCGAGGGGGGAATTGTTTGAGGCATCGACAATGATCCTTCTGCAGGTTCACCTACAGAAACCTTGTTATTGTTGGGTTTAATAGTGCCAAAGTTCAAGAGGGGGGCTGAATTGACCTTTTAAAACTTTCTCGCAGAAACAGTGTTTAACACAGTTTTACAGAAAATAAATCGATTTATGTGAAAATGAACAAATTTATTTCAGCACTGTTTTTGTTTGAAAAGCGTTTATACAGCAAGGTTAATCAGAAGATTATGCAGATAGATTTTCCAGATGCACACACACAGATATCAGATTGAAAAACAGTGAAACACAGAAAACAGCAAACCTTAATTCCAATTAATGTGATTTAGGTTCAGTTAAGAGGCTTGACAATTAGTGAGACAATCTATCACACTCAACCTGTTTTATTAGCCTTTAACAGATTATCAGTGTTCTTATTGAAACCAGACAGTTTTCCAGAAATTAAGAACAATATGCACAGCGCCCAGAAAGAACAGATTTATTTTCAATTGAACATATTTATTTCTTTGTTGTTTTATCAATTATGCAGAAACGAAATTGCAGAGAGTGAGAGAGAATGAACACAAGCAGTTATACTGGTTCACTCAACTGAGCTACATCCAGTCTTCACCAAAACCAGGTGGAAATCACTAAAACACAGTACAACCAAGTACAATTCCCACTGTTCTTGAAACCTACAAGAACTTAGGTACTCTTGCTGAAAAAACCTATTTCAGCACACACCCACTCTTCAAGAAAACCTATCAAGAAGAGTGTTCAACCAAACTATTACAAGAAATGAGAAGTGAAACGACAACACCTGATTGAGAATACAAAGATCTGCCTTAAACCAGTAGGCAAGTTTGCTTGAACACTAGCTGCACCTCAGACCAAGCTTTTGGAACCAAACCAAGAACAAGCACTTTATGCTTTTTGAAATCTTTGAAGAACAAATGCTAATCCTTTTAAACTCTTAATTCTCTGCTGTCAAAACTTGTTTTTGCAAATGTATGAACGATTGTTAAACTCAGAAACAAGTTTGTATTTTATAGAAAACCAACTTATAACAGAACTTTAAAAAACAGTTAAAGCTGTTATAAAATGAACAGATTGAAAATAAAATGAACAGATTTATTTTCAAAAACAGTTAGACAATTTGTTAAGTGAGGAGACTTAGTCAACCATTCTGGTGCTGAGATAAAACTGAAAATCGTTTAAGCTTGACATGGCACCAGAGACAAAAAGAATCTATTCATTTACAGATGAACAGATTTATTTTTCAAAATGAAAACAGAGAAAGTTTAACTATTTAAAACTCAGTCGTTTTGAAAGATAGAAGACTTAGTCAAAATACATGATGCACAAAAACTAATTTTTACAAGACTTAGCCAAGGCATCAGTGTAAAAATGAATCTGTTTATTTAGAAAAGAACGGATTTATTTTTATGCAGTAAACGTGTTTTTTGTAAGACATGTGAAAAACAGTTTAAGAAAACATATGTTTGTTCTTATCACATGGTCAGTGGTTATGAGGTGAGTTACTCAGCAAAAAGCTCACTCTTAGACAACCTCTAAGCACTACCTAAGGCACACTTAAAGCAAAGCAAAATACAAATGAAATGTACATAGAAGTCTTCATCAAACACAATCTTAAAGGGGCAGCAACCATCTTCAACAATCTCCCCCTGTTTGATGGAGACAAATCCCCATAGCTAAACTCATAGCTTTGTTGCTTTAAGCATCTGCACTGCACCAGATTTTAAACCAGAAAAAAATAGTAGTACTGCATAGTATAAGACATGGTTTTAAGGTGCAGAATTAACTCCCTGTTTCAGTTTTCAGCAGCTATTTTTCTCCCCCTTTGGATTCATCAAACAACATATAAGCATAGGGAAAGCAAATATGAAACAGAAACCATAACCATAATAGTCCAGAAAAATAAAACCATATTGTTCAGCATTACAGACATTTTAAAAATGATAAAAACAGCATTAAAAACAAAAGACTACTGATCCTTGTAGTAAAGCTCTGCAAGCTGTGCCTGAACCCCTTCAATCTGATCATCAAGGTGTTGAAACCTTGCATGAGTAGTCTCAAAGTATACCCTTTGTTCTGCAGACATTACCTCAAGACGATACAGCACTTGCCTCTCAAACATAAACATTGGTTCTCCTCGGTACTCTGGAGCTTGATAGGCAACTATGGCATTTGCAACAACTTCCTCATGTACAGATCGGGTAGCAGGTGAGTCATCATCCATAGGAACAGCTTCATCCTCATCCTCATGTTCTGCTTGAGGGTCCTTCACCTTGAGAACCACCCACTTGTCCTCAATTTTGTGAAAACCCATTTTGGTGAGAGTTGAATTATCAATCTCACTTACAGCTTTAATAGGGTCGTTTCTCTCATTTGTAACATCAACACCAAAGTAATCAATTAATTTGGAAACAAGAATAGCATAGGGAAAGCGGTAATCGGCCAACCTTTTTGACTTGAGCATGTGTTCATTGACACTGAACACCCAGTTTACCTTAATCTGGTTCATGATGCAATATAGGAGAATGAGATCCTCTTCATGTAAGACAGCATGGTTTGTCCCTCTTGGAATAAGTTGCCATGCTATGATGTATGCAACTAGGCGTGGAGTGAGGTTCAAATGCCCTGCATGGAACCTGTTTATACTCTCTGTAGGATTCCTCATGCAACTCTTATAATATTGCAGCTTGTTGAATTCTTGGATTCCACTGGTGTTTCCCTTTCCTACTTTCAATCGAGCATATTTTATTCCAGCCACAGAATTCCACACCTCACTTGTGATCTTCATCTTAGTCCCTTTCACATAAGAGACAACATTCTTTCCATCCAATGTGAGGTTAGTGTAAAACACCTTAACCAAGTCAGGATATACATTACCCGTTAATTCCAGCATCTTTTTCAGTTTCTGGTGCTTCAACACAGCCCTTGTTTCTACCAGTTTTTCAGATTTCAGCCAGTTGAAATCCAGCACTTTGGGTATGTTAATTTGTTTTCTGCTTGTCTCGTGAATGTAGGCATTGATGCCTTCTTCATTTCCAACGAACCAACCTTTTAGCACACCTTGAAAGGTGGTTTTCTTCCCCTTATTTTTCTGTTTCTTGGAAGAAGAAGCCATGGTTGAACCTGAATTCTTTTCTTGGTTTCAAATGGTGAGAACAGAAAAGGAATAGCCAATGTGGGTAGCAAGTATTCACACAAATTTATATAGAAATGAATGGGTTGATATGGCAGTTATGAGTGGATATGCATGAAGACTTTATGCTCTGAATTTGTGCAGAGAATCTTTGAAAATATGCAGCAAATATTTAGGGTCACGATGCACATACTCATGCCTTTATTGAGCACCCAAACCATCAAATCGGTTACATAACCATGACCAAAACCGTCAAAGGTACAGAGGTTAATGCCCACTAGGTCAGTCAAGCAGTCAAATATCAAAATTTATCTTTCCTAGTCATAAATGCATATCAGTGCAGAAAATAAACACATTCAATTACGAATAAACAGATTTAATTTTTCACTACTAGGCACAATTGACATTTATAATACCCAATTCATTAAGCAGAAAATTAAACCTATCTTTGGCTAATGGTTTTGTGAACAAATCAGCAAGTTGTAAATCAGTACCAATGAACTTAATATCACATGTTCCATTAGATATGTGTTCCCTTATAAAATGATGCCTAATTTCAATGTGTTTGGTTCTTGAATGCATGATAGGATTTTTGGTTAAGTTGATTGCACTTGTATTATCACACAGCAGAGGTATATCGTTAAGTAAGATACCAAAATCATTCAATTGTTGTCTTAGCCATATAGTTTGAGCACAACAACTCCCTGCTGCAATGTATTCTGCTTCAGCAGTGGAAAAAGCTACACAAGCCTGCTTTTTGCATTGCCATGAGATCAAGCTTGATCCAAGCAAATGACAGGTTCCACTTGTGCTCTTCCTATCAATTTTGCAACCTGCAAAATCTGAATCAGAATATCCAGTTAAGCTTAATGAAATATTACCTGGATACCACAAGCCAACTTCTTTAGTTCCTTGCAAATACTTCAAAATCCTTTTGACAGCATTGTAGTGTGATTCTTTAGGAGCAGATTGAAACCTTGCACACATGCACACTGCAAACATTATATCTGGCCTGCTGGCAGTGAGATACAGTAGTGATCCTATGAGTCCTCTGTATTTGGTTTCATCAACAGAAATTCCAGCTTCATCATGATCCAAATGACAGCTTGTTGAGAAGGGTGTGCTGATTGGTTTACACTTGTCCATTTCAAATTTCTTCAGCAGATCCTTGTAATACTTAGCTTGACTTAAGAAAATGCCATCCTTGAGTTGTTTGGCCTGCAAGCCTAGAAAATAGTTCAACTCACCCATCATTGACATTTCAAACTCACTCTTCATGACTTTCACGAAAGCTTCACACAATTCTCCATTGTTTGATCCAAAAATGATGTCATACACATATACTTGGACTAGAATTGAGTCATCTCCTTTCTTCTTAATGAACAAGGTCTTATCTGATGTGCCTCTGTCATAGCCTTGTGAGGTGAGAAAATCACTTAGCCTCTCATACCATTGCATAGGAGCTTGCTTGAGTGCATAGAGAGCCTTTTGGAGTTTGAACACATATTCTGGATGTTGATGATCTTCAAAACCTGGTGGTTGAGAAACAAATACCTCTTCATTTATATAACCATTTAGAAAGGCACTTTTCACATCCATTTGAAATAGCTTGAACCCTTTGATGCAGGAGAAGGCAAGCAGCAATCTAACAGCTTCTAACCGAGCCACTGGTGCATAGGTCTCATCATAGTCTATCCCTTCTTCTTGATTGTACCCTTTAGCTACAAGCCTAGCCTTGTTTCTGGTGATCACTCCATGCTCATCCATCTTGTTTCTAAATACCCATTTTGTCCCAATTATATTCATCTCAGGTATTCTAGGTACAAGAGTCCAGACCTTATTAAGAGCAAATTGATTCAGTTCCTCTTGCATAGCTAAAATCCAGTTGCTATCATTGAGAGCTTCATTCAAATTCTTGGGTTCAACTTGAGATACAAAGGCCATTGCTTCACAGAAATTGTTCAAGGATTTTCTAGTTGACACTCCTTTCTCAATGTTCCCAATGACATTATCAAGGGTTAAGTCTCTTGGGGTTTTCAACTCTTTTGGCAAACCTGCAGCTGCATTAGATTCTTGTATAGCATGTGTATCAGCAATATCAAAATGAATAGATTCATTTTGATTTAAAACAGATTTAAATTCATTACTGTCAAGGTCATCAGCAGCAGTTTTAGATATGCTATGATCAGTTTCATCAAAAACAACATGCATTGATTCTTCTACTATAAGCAACCTTTTATTGAAGACTCTATATGCATGACCATTCAAAGCATAACCAATGTGCACACCTTCATCAGATTTAGCATCAAACTTACCAAGATTTTCTTTGCCATTATTCAATACAAAGCATTTACACCCAAATACTCTATGGTGGCTTACACTAGGTTTTCTGCCCTTATACAATTCATATGGGGTTTTCTTAAGAATTGGTCTTATTAAGGTCGTATTTAACACATAAGCTGCAGTATAAACTGCATCAGCCCAAAAATACTTAGGAAGCTTAGATTCATTTAACATAGTTCTAGCTAGTTCCTCTAATGATCTATTTTTCCTTTCAACTACACCATTTTTTTGGGGTGTCCTAGGGGCTGAAAAGGTATTTGCTATCCCATGTTTCTCATAGAACCTCTCAAACTTAGCATTTTGAAACTCTCCCCCATGATCACTTCGAATTGATTTTATGCAGCAACAATTTTCATTTTGCAGAATCTTTGCTAATTTCTTAAAGGCAGAATAAGCATCATGTTTATGTGCAAGAAATAGAGTCTATGTAAATCTAGAGTAATCATCCACAACAACTAAAGCATACAAATTTCCAGCCAAGCTAGCAACTCTAGATGGTCCAAATAAATCCATGTGCAGTACATCCAAATGCTTTTTTGTAGAGACAATATCCTTTAACTTGAAAGAGGATTTGATTTGTTTACCTTTCACACAAGCATCACAAAGCCTGTTGTCCTGAAATTTAATGTTAGGCAAACCATAAACTAAATCTTTAGATTTCAATTTATTCAAGTGATTTGTGTGTATGTGAGCTAACCTCCTGTGCCACAACCAAGACTCATCACTTCTGGATAGCAAACACTCATTTGAAGAATTAGTTTCCATGATATTCAACAGATAAATGTTATTCACTCTCTTACCAGTAAACAGTACCTTACTAGATGAATTACTTGAGATTGTGCAGCCTTTTGACTCAAAATTCACTTTGTATCCTTTGTCACAAAGCTGACTTATGCTAAGAAGACTATGCTTGAGTCCTTCTACATAGAGCACATTCTCAATGGTTGTTGAGTTTCCTGTTCCAACAGTGCCTCTGCCCAAAATCCTCCCTAGGTTATTATCACCATAGGTTACATGTCCTTCTGCTTTGAGCTTCAAGCTGGTAAACTTTGTAAGATCTCCAGTCATATGCTTGGAACAACCACTGTCCAAGTACCACTGATTTTTCTTGCTGCCAATCTGCAAAACAGAATAAAAATGATACAAATGGTACCCTTTTCAGTATAGGGTCCAGCACAGATTAAAACCTTCTCTTTGGTAGCCATTTTGCTAAGTTCTTAGGAACAAGATGCTTTCTAGCAATGCAAGACCTAGATGTATGACCAGATTTCATGCAGTAAAAACAGGTTACATGAGATGCCTTTTTGTCAGTGTTAAAAGCTGAAAAAACTGATTTTGCTAGAACAAAAAAACTTGAAAGCTTTTTGACATTGGTTACATTTCCAGGGGTATAACCAAGTCCATTCTTATTGAAAACAGCATTCTGTGATCCAAGGAGAGACTAAAGGTTTTCTCTTCCCTTGGTGAAATTGGAAAGGGTTTTCAGCAAATACTCGACTTGTTTTTCCAATTTTTTGCAGTTTTCACAGGTTTAAATAGAGGCATGCAAGCAAATTAGTTCAAGGCTTACCAAATTTGTTTTGGTCTTATGCAATTCTTCCTCAAGTGTTTTTACTTTAGGAGCCAACACTTTATTTACCTTTTGCAGCTTATTGCATATTGCAGCTAGCCTATTTGCTTCATCATGTGTTTCCTTGAAGGCAGCAAGCAAATCATCATAGTTATCAGAATCAGCAGAAAAATTACTTACTGAATCAGAGCTTGACTCCTCATCCTTCATCATGAAGCACAAATTGTTCTCCTCATCTTCTGTTGAAGAGCTGCTGGTTGAGGATGCTTCATTTTCCTCCCATGAGATGTAGGCTCTTCTTCCTTTGTTCCTTTCAAATTTCTTGCTGGCAGATTTGTGCTTAGTTTGATTGTCTGGACAATCTGTTTTGATATGCCCTGTTTTCCCACATCCAAAGCAAGTATATTTAGAGGAATTTGAATCATTGGGATTAGGATACCTTCTTCTCTGCTGGTTCCTATTTCTGCTTTTCTTTCTCAGGAATTTCTTGAATCTTTTTGTAAGAAGGCTGATTATGTCATCACCTTCAGCATCTTCTTTTTCCTCCTTGATCTCATCCAGTTCAGTTGCTTTCAGTGCAAGACCTTTGGGTTTTCTCTCTGTTGTTTCCTGCTCTTTGAGTCTTTTGAGCTCTAGCTCATGCTCCATCAGCTTTCCAAACAGTGCAGCAATTCCCAGCTTTGACAGATCACGGCTTTCAGATATGGCAGTCACCTTTGGTTGCCAGCTTCTGTCGAGGCACTTCAATATCTTTATTTTAAGTTCCTCTCTGTCAAATTCTTTTCCCAAGCCAGTGAGGTGATTCACAATATGGGTGAATCTTTTCTGCACATCAGCAATGCTCTCCTCAGGTTGCATTCTGAACAGTTCATATTCTTGGATGAGAGCATGTTTCCTTGACCTCTTCACATCTTCAGTACCCTCATGAGTCACTTCTAAGACTTCCCACATCTCCTTAGCTGACTTACATTGAGATATCCTGAAGAACTCATCCATTGTCAATGCAGAGGTTATGATGTTCTTGGCCACAAGATCATGTTGAGCCTTCCTCCTTTCGGTCTCATTCCATTCTGATCTTGGCTTTACCACTTCTTCATCCTTGACAACCTGCATTGGCACATAAGGTCCATTGACCACAGCTTCCCAAATTAATGCATCAATGGATTCCATGAAAATTCTCATTCTAACTTTTCAAAATGCATAATTCATTCCATTGAACATAGGTGGTCTATTAACAGCAGATCCTTCAGCAAAAAGCACATTAAACTCAGACATTATTACAAACAAACTTAATTAAAATACATGTCCTAGCTCTTGATACCAATTGTTGGGTTTAATAGTGCCAAAGTTCAAGAGGGGGGGTGAATTGACCTTTTAAAACTTTCTCGCAGAAACAGCGTTTAACACAGTTATACAGAAAATAAATTGATTTATGTGAAAAAGAACAAATTTATTTCAACACTGTTTTTGTTTGAAAAGCGTTTATACAGCAAGGTTAATCACAAGATTATGCAGATAGATTTTCCAGATGCACACACACAGATATCAGAATGAAAAACAGTGAAACACAGAAAACAGCAAACCTTAATTCCAATTAATGTGATTTAGGTTCAGTTAAGGGCTTGACAATTAGTGAGACAATCTATCACACTCAACCTGTTTTATTAGCCTTTAACAGATTATCAGTGTTCTTATTGAAACCAGACAGTTTTCCAGAAATTAAGAACAGTATGCACAGCGCCCAGAAAGAACAGATTTATTTTCAATTGAACAGATTTATTTCTTTGTTGTTTTATCAATTATGCAGAAACAAAATTGCAGAGAGTGAGAGAGAATTAACACAAGCAGTTATACTGGTTCACTCAACTGAGCTACATCCAGTCTTCACCAAAACCAGGTGGAAATCACTAAAACACAGTACAACCAAGTACAATTCCCACTGTTCTTCAAACCTACAAGAACTTAGGTACTCTTTCTGAAAAAACCTATTTCAACACACACCCACTCTTCAAGAAAACCTATCAAGAAGAGTGTTCAACCAAACTATTACAAGAAATGAGAAGTGAAACGACTACACCTGATTGAGAATACAAAGATCTGCCTTAAACCAGTAGGCAAGTTTGCTTGAACACTAGCTGCACCTCACACCAAGCTTTTGGAACCAAACCAAGAACAAGCACTTTATGCTTTTTGAAATCTTTGAAGAACAAATGCTAATCCTTTTAAACTCTTAATTATCTGCTGTCAAAACTTGTTTTTGCAAATGTATGAACGATTGTTAAACTCAGAAACAAGTTTGTATTTTATAGAAAACCAACTTATAACAGAACTTTAAAAAACAGTTAAAGCTGTTATAAAATGAACAGATTGAAAATAAAATGAACAGATTTATTTTCCAAAACAGTTAGAGAATTTGTTAAGTGAGGAGACTTAGTCAACCATTCTGGTGCTGAGATAAAACTGAAAATCGTTTAAGCTTGACAAGGCACCAGAGACAAAAAGAATCTATTCATTGACAGATGAACAGATTTATTTTTCAAAATGAAAACAGAGAAAGTTTAACTATTTAAAACTCATTCGTTTTGAAAGATATAAGACTTAGTCAAAATACATGATGCACAAAAACTAATTTTTACAAGACTTAGCCAAGGCATCAGTGTTAAAATGAATCTGTTTATTTAGAAAAGAACAGATTTATTTTTATGCAGTAAACGTGTTTTTTGTAAGACATGTGAAAAACAGTTTAAGAAAACATATGTTTGTTCTTATCACATGGCCAGTGGTTATGAGGTGAGTTACTCAGCAAAAAGCCCACTCTTAGACAACTTATAAGCTCTACCTAAGACACACTTAAAGCAAAGCAAAATACAAATGAAATGTACATAGAAGTCTTCATCAAACACAATCTTGAAGGGGCAACAACCATCTTCAACAGTTACGACGTCTTCTTCCTCTAAATGATAAGCTTTAGTGGACTACTCACCACGACGTCGCAATCCGAACACTTCAACGGACCATTCAATCGGTAGGAGCGACGGGCGGTGTGTACAAAGGGCAGGGACGAAGTCAACGCGAGCTGATGACTCGCGCTCACTAGGAATTCCTCGTTGAAGACCAACAAATGCAATGATCTATCCCTATCACGATGAAATTTCAAAGATTACCCGGGCCTGTCGGCCAAGGTTATAGATTCGTTGAATACATCAGTGTAGCGCGCGTGCGGCCCAGAACATCTAAGGGCATCACAGACCTCTTATTGCCTCAAACTTCCATGGCCTAAGCAGCCATAATCCCTCTAAGAAGCTAGCCGTGGAAGGCTACCTCCACATAGCTATTTAGCATGCTGAGGTCTCGTTCGTTAACGAAATTAACCAGACAAATCGCTCCACCAACTAAGAACGGCCATGCACCACCACCCATAAAATCAAGAAAGAGCTCTCAGTCTGTCAATCCTTACTATGTCTGGACCTGGTAAGTTTCCCCGTGTTGAGTCAAATTAAGCCGCAGGCTCCACTCCTGGTGGTGCCCTTCCGTCAATTCCTTTAAGTTTCAGCCTTGCGACCATACTCCCCCCGGAACCCAAAGACTTTGATTTCTCATAAGGTGCCAGCGGAGTCCTAAAAGAAAAATCCGCTGATCCCTGGTCGGCATCGTTTATGGTTGAGACTAGGACGGTATCTGATCGTCTTCGAGCCCCCAACTTTCGTTCTTGATTAATGAAAACATCCTTGGCAAATGCTTTCGCAGTTGTTCGTTTTTCATAAATCCAAGAATTTCACCTTTGACTATGAAATACGAATGCCCCTTACTGTCCCTGTTAATCATTACTCTGATCCCGAAGGCCAACACAATAGGATTAGAATCATGTGGTGTTATCCCATGCTAATGTATCCAGAGCATAGGCTTGCTTTGAGCACTCTAATTTCTTCAAAGTAACGGCACCGGAGGCACGACCAGGCCAGTTAAGCCCAGGAGCACATTGCCGGCAGAAGGGACGACCCGACCAGTGAACACCAGAGGCGAACCAATCGACCCAACCCAAGGTCCAACTACGAGCTTTTTAACTACAACAACTTAAATATACGCTATTGGAGCTGGAATTACCGCGGCTGCTGGCATCGGACTTGCCCTCCAATGGATCCTCATTAAAGGATTTAGATTGTACTCATTCCAATTACCAGACTCAATGAGCCCGGTATTGTTATTTATTGTCACTACCTCCCAGTGTCAGGATTGGGTAATTTGCACGCCTGCTGCCTTCCCTGGATGTGGTAGCCGTTTCTCAAGCTCCCTCTCCGGAATCGAACCCTAATTCTCCGTCACTCGTGACCACCATGGTAGGCCACTATCGTACCATCGAAAGTTGATAGGGCAGAAATTTGAATGATGCGTCGCCGGCATAAGGGCCGTGCGATCCGACGAGTTATCATGAATCATGAAAGCAATAGGCAAAGCCTGCGTTGACCTTTTATCTAATAAATGCGTGCCTTCCAGAAGTCGGGGTTTGTTGCACATATTAGCTATAGAATTACTACGGTTATCCGAGTAGTAGATACCATCAAATAAACTATAACTGATTTAATGAGCCATTCGCAGTTTCTCAGTCTGAATTAGTTCATACTTACACATGCATGGCTTAATCTTTGAGACAAGCATATGACTACTGGCAGGATCAACCAGGTAGCATCCATCGGGGTTGCCCCGGCTCGGATGGTGGGTAACCGAATATTTAGAACTCGCACGGGTCGCCCGGGGGTTCGCCGCATGCACCGAATCCGAGGGAACTGCCCCGCCGTGTGTGCCGCCATGCCCGTTGCTTGCTTACGAGGACATGGCGGACCACGTGCGTGACTTCGGGGTCCTCCGAGACGTCCACCGCATGGTGGAAGCCCGGATGGAAACACTCTTTGCAAGCACACGAGGATGCCTTTTGGTACGTAGGCAACACAGGGAACGTGATCTCTCGCCCAGGGAACCGGATGGAAAACAAGGGGGATGGATGTCTGACCGTTCGATGCACGGGGCATGGAGCCAGCCGACAACAACATCCTCATTACAACTCACACACCCTCGCGTTCGCAAGACACCACACCACTGGACAGTCCACCCCCCGCTCGCACTTGGCGAGTGAGCAAATGGAAAATCAAGTGACCCAGTGTCCGCATCGCTAGGTTTGGAAAAGAACTTTCGCGTGTCCCGTGCGTGCAACAAACTTCTCTGCCCGTGCCCACCAAACTTCTTTGCGTGGCCCAAATCTTCCCCGATCGCACCGGGCCATAGTTCCAACTCGTCTCATCCGTGCTTCTTCTCCAGCAAGACCACCATGGCAGATCGCCAAGATGCTATTGAGGGAGAAGCCACGCGGATGAGGCCGTGCCTTCCCTGTGGTGGTTGCTACTGGACCGAGAGTAATAAAGCCCTTTATGCCAACCGCTAACCTGCAATGCATGGCTGCGCGACTGACTGATGACATTACCCCCGGCCGGCCGCAAGCCAGACATGATGGCCCCTTCCCCGCAAACAGTTGGAAGCCATACCCCCTTGATGAGCCACACAACGAAAATCCCACGGGCGTGCCACAACTTCACATAACAGGTTCACATTTTTTCACCACCGGGTCAGTCGGCCGGAACCGACGGCGGCCACCACCATGCCGTGCCCACCGTGGGTGACACCAACCCAAGTTGGTGGATCAACCATGTGTGGGTGTTTCGACTTGACCCAGCGCAAAGCAAGCCAAAACGTGAGGGGAATGCATGGACCGCACCAAAATCTTACCTGGTGCAAAGCTGGATGGATTGAGGAGTACCCCCCCTATAAGAGTTAAATATGCAAAAGCCACTTTTGTACAAGTATATACATTTATTTGAGCAGACATAAGTTCTGTTTTGGTACCTAGAGAACGAATTTTCATGACATTTTTTCCAGAGATCCTCATAAAAATGGTACAACATTGCCTGCAAAAAATTAGAATTTTTCGACACGGGGAACTATATTTTTTATTTTTCCAAGACCCGAAATGTGGAAAATCGGGAAAAATGGAAAAACGTATCTAGTCACCGTATTTTTGCATAATTTTTTCCAGTCCATCCCATAATAATATCAAGAAAGTGCCCACCAAGTTTCGTTAAGATTGGCCAAGGTTTCGAATTTTCATGAATTTTTTTCAAAACGCTCTATTTTGCAACATTTCAAAATTCAAAACCACATCAAGATGGCTTGGTTTTGCTACCAAACTCTGTAGACCTAATTCTGCATGCATTTGTGACACTTCCCAACCAAGAAAGCTCAAAAACCATGACTTTGAAAATTTCATGATTCATGGCACACCGCCGAGTCACAAAATCAAGCAAAAACACCAAAATCATGGAACTTGGCTTTGCACCAACCATGCCAGGATCAATTCCTTTTGCTCCCAAACTTCTCCCACATTACTTTGGAGGCATTTGTGAAGATTGAGTCCAGCCAGTTTTCCAAAACCATGAATTTCGTTTTACACCCCACACACCACCAAGTCGCAAAATCAAGCAAAAACACCAATATCATGGAACTTGGCTATGCACCAACCATGCCAAGATCAATTCCTTTTGCTCCCAAAATTCTCCAACATCACTTTGGAGGCATTTGTGAGGATTGAGTCGAGCCAGTTTTCCAAAACCAAGATTTTTGTTTTTCACCCCACACCACCAAGTCACAAAATCAAGCCAAAACACCAAAATCATGCTCTTGGCTATGCACCAAGCATGCCAAGATTAATTCCTTTTCCTCCGAAACTTCTCCCACATGACTTTGGAGGTATTTGTAAGGATTGAGTCCAGCCAGTTTTCCAAAAAATGATTTTCGTTTTTCACCCCACACACCACCAGGTCACAAAATCAAGCCAAAAAACCAAAATCATGGAACTTGGCTTTGCACCAACCATACCAAGATCAATTCCTTTTGCTCCCAAACTTCTCCCACATCACTTTGGAGGCATTTGTAAGGATTGAGTCCAGCCAAACTTCCAAAACCATGATTTTCGTTTTTCACCCTTGACACCACCAAGTCACAAAATCAAGCCAAAACACCAAAATCATGCACTTGGCTATGCACAACCAATGCCAAGATCAATTCCTTTTGCTCCCAAACTTCCCCCACATCACTTTGGAGGAATTTTTGAGGATT